>NW_012273274.1:0-1153 GCF_000151885.1 Dipodomys ordii
GTAGCTCAAGTGGTAGAGCACTCGCCTTGAGCTGAAGAGCTGAGGGACAGCGCCCAGGCCCAGAGTTCAAGCCCCACCACCGACAAAAAAAAAAAAAAACAAACAAAAAAAAAAAAGAGTCTCATGAACATTCCTGCCCGGGCTGGCATTGAAATGTGATCCTCAGATCTCAGCCTCCTGAGTAGCTAGGATTGCAGGTGTGGGCAAACAGTACCCTGCAGATTTTGTACTTTTTAGCATACACATTTTACAAAGAAATATGATTTCACTTACCAGTCTTCATTTTGCTGACTAGGACTTCAAGTATGATCCTACATAGAAGGGGTATAAGTGGCATTGTTGATTATTCTCTTCCCCTCCCCATCTTAGGGGAAGGCATCTAGTTTTTTTTTATTGGTGGTGTTTTTGTTTTTTTTGTTTTTGTCAGTCACAGGCCTGAACTCTGAGCCTGGGCACTGGCCTTCAGCTCTTCAGCTCAAGGCTAGTGCTCTATTACTTGAGCCACAGCACCATTTCTGGCTTTTTTTTCTACTTATGTGGTGCTGAGGAATCAAACCTGGGGCCTCATGCATGCAAGGCAAGCGCTCTACCACTGAGCCACCTTCCCAGCCCGGCATCTAGTATGTTTGATGACATTAGCTGTCTTTCCTAGTTGTCCTCTATCATGTTACAGAATTCCAGTGCTCAGGATGAAACCAGGGCCTTACCTGTACTAGGTAAGTGTTAAACCAGGGCCTTACCTGTACTAGGTAAGTGTTATACCTCTAAGCTAAATTCCCAGCCCATTGGTTCTTCAGACGGGGTTTTGCTATGTAGTTTAGCTTGGCTTTGAACTATATATTCTTGTGTTTCTGCCTTCTGAGTCCTGAATTACAGACATGTACCACTACAACTAGCACATTTCTTTTTTCTTTTCTTTTTTTTTTTTTGGGTCCAGTCGTGGGGCCTGAACTCTGGGCCAGGGCACTGTCCCTCAGCTCTTCAGCTCAAGGCTAGCACTCTACCACTTGAGCCACAGCTCCACTTCTGGCTTTTTTTTTCTTTTTGCTTATGTGGTACTGAAGAATCGAACCCAGGGCCTCAGGCATGCAAGGCAAGCGCTCTACCACTGAGCCACCTTCCCAGCCCCTCAGATAAATTCTTATGTAGGTTG
>NW_012273275.1:0-2025 GCF_000151885.1 Dipodomys ordii
TGCCCGGGCTGGCTTTGAACCGTGATCCTCAGATCTCAGCCTCCTGAGTAGCTAGGATTACAGGCGTGAGCCACCAGCGCCCGGCTTTGTCTAGAAATTCTTATTCTGTGATCAAAGTCAAGGAACCTAAGTGAAGAGTTCCTATATTTAAAGGAAAACCTCCATATGGTGACACAACTATCTTCTACTCAATGAGCCTCTAAATAGTGGAAAAGACTGCAATAAATGTCTTATATCCAGAGTATAGCTCAAAAAAAGAATTCTCGCTTGTTGCCAGTGGCTCATACCTATATTCCTAAGGTGCGATCTGAGGATTGCAATTCAAAGCCAGCCCAGGCAGTTAAGTCCTTAAGACTTGCTTCCAACAGAAAAAAGCTAGAAGTGGACCTGTGGTTCAATTGGCACATGGCTAGCCTTGAGCAAAAAACCTCAGGGATTGTGCCCTATCCCTGAGTTCAAGCCCTAAGACCATCACACACAAAAAATCTTGCAGGTACCAGGTTTAAATTCAGAGTTTGTAAAATTGTTTCTTTGCTTGATCCACTGGTACTCCACCACTTGAGCCACCCTTCTCGCCCAGCTTGTTGCTGGTTATTTTGGAGATGGAGTCTCATCTGGCTTTGAATTATTATGTCCAAAATCTCAGGATTTCCTCATCCTCTTTTTGTTTTTGTTTTTTTGCTGTATATGTGTTACTGTGTGTGTGTGTGTGTGTGTGTGTGTGTTACTGGGGTTTGAACTCAAAGCTTTGCACTTGCTAGGCAAGAGCTCTAACACTTGAGCCACACATTCCCCCACTTCTTTAAATCAAGGATCTTGAACTCTGGGCCTGGGCTCTGTCCCTGAGCTTAAAGCTCAAGGCAAGCTCTGTACCACTTGAGCCACAGTACCACTTCCAGCTTTTTCTGCTTATGTGGTGCTGAGGAATCGAACCCAGGTCCTCATACATGCAAAACAAGCACTCTATCACTGAGCCACCTTCCCAGATCCCAATTAGGATTATAAGCATGAGCCACCATCGTCTGTTTTTGTTTTTTTTCTGAGGTTCTCCTCCAACCAACAGCAGTCCTCCTGATTTCTATCTCTGGTTAGAGGTGTGCACTACCATGCCTGCAGGACTTAAGCTTTTGGGCGAGCGCTCTATCGCTTAAGCCACAGCACCACTTCTGGTTTTCTAGCAGTTTATTGGAGCTAAGAGTCTCACGAACTTTCCTGCCTGTGCTGGCTTTGAACCGCGATCCTCAGATCTCAGCGTCCTGAGTAGCTAGAATTACAGGCATGAGCTACCGGTGCCTGGCTAGGACTTAAGCTTTTGACCTGACTGAAGATCAGGGCTCTAGCAGACAGTAGACAGAGGGAGACTTGGTGCTCGTGTGTGTCCTCTAGTGGCTGCTTTGGGAAGGACAAGTGATTAGGATTACACTGGTCCAGGTGAGCAATGCTGAGGCTACAGCAAGTGATGGCCCTTTGATTTTTTTTTTTTTTGTTCTTTTGTTTTGTTTTGGTTGTCATGGAGCCTGATCTCTGGGCCTGGGTACTGTCCCTGAGCTCTTCAGCTCAAGGCTACCACCTGAGCCACAACATCACTTCCGGTTTTTCTGCTTATGGGGTGCTGAGGAATCAAATCCAGGGCCTCATGCATGCAAGGCAAGCAAGCACTCTACCACCTTCCCAGCCCCCCTTTGATGTGTTTTGAAGGGTTGAAATGCGGTTAGAACTCATGGCACTGAGATTTGAACCCAAGGCCTTGAACTGGCCAGAAAGTCCCTCTACCACCTGAACTATGCCCTCAGCCCCAGGTGGGGGCCCTGAAAATGGAGAACAGACTAGGGTTGTTGGCCACTGGCAGAACACCTACCTAGCAATGTCAGACCATCAGTTCCATCTCCAGTACCACAAATACACAGGGAAAGATGAAGGATTTAGGGGGGGAGGGGGGAGGCTGGGAAGGGATGGGAAGGGTAAACAAAGGAGGAGGCTGCAATGCTTGGTAAGAAATGTACGCATTATCCTGCCCATGCAATT
>NW_012273276.1:0-2094 GCF_000151885.1 Dipodomys ordii
AGTCTCACAGACTTTCCTGCCTGGGCTGGCTTTGAACCGTGATCCTCAGATCTCAGCCTCCTGAGTAGCTAGGATTACAGGTGTGAGCCACCGGCACCCGGCTTTAAACAAATATTTTTCTATGAATTTCTCTCTGAGAATTCCTTTTACTGCATGGGGTAAGTTCTGATACCTTGCATTTTCCATTACAGTTTTCTCAGAGTATTTCTAACTGCCCTGTGATTTCTTTTTTGACCAATTTACATTAACTACATAGTCTTAGCTTAGATCTTCTCTATAGTTAGCACACTTAAAGTCATCTAACATAAAAAATAATAACTCAGAAGTAGGGAGAAGAGTGCAAATATCATAACATAGCAAAAGAAAACATCACAACCAGTGAATAAATAATTATTTATTCAAATGCAGTTAATGTAAGTATAAAAGATTTTAGAAAGGGGACAGGTTCTCTCTTATGTTCTAAGAGAAAAAATAGTAGTCATAAATATTTCTGGTTTGTAGAGGATAAAAAGGACATGCAAAGGAGGCAGAAAAATGAAGAAAAGGAGGAAGAATGCAGTCAAAAGTTTAATATATAGCCTACAAAATTTAAGAGAAGTGAAAGAAGAGATAGGTTTAGAGGGATGATTGAAAGGGGTGACATTGATCAAGATGCATTGTGTTCATAAATTGCTTTGTTGCATGCTAACTTTTGTACAAATACTTAAAGATAAAAATATTTCCTAAAAAGGATATTCATTTGTATCTGAGTTTTAAATATGAATTTTCATGACTTATATCATATTCTCCATAATAGTTACAGCTTTATTATTATCTATATTACATAAAATATGTTTCAAGATGGGGAGATTTTATACATTAATGGTTATGTTTTCATTGGAGTTTTCTTGTAACTGAATTATTTTTAAAAAGTTGTGTTATCTTTGTTTGTATTACTCATATTCTGTCTAGCTAAAACGACCTTGTTTGGACTTTTATTCAATTAAATTTTACTATTGTACTCCAAAACTAAACCATAATCATAAACATACAAGAAAAGTTATGGGTGAAAGACAGAACATCACAACCTGTCAACTGCCCTCTTTCCATCATTTGGAAATCTCTACTTGTGAGCAAGGAAGGTAGTGACCACACATGCTATGTTAGATGTTGATGCTCCTTTGTTAAATTTTATTATTATGCTTTGTGTACCAAGAGAAGGACTTTTGAAGGATAAACACAAAATCCAATGATATAGGGGTTGTTTTGATAATCTATGTGCATGTAGTCAGATGATGTAGTTGAATGTCATGGTCCTGAAATTTATAATTTTCATAATGTGGGGCAGAGTCAATATGTTTCAACCTCAGTTTTCTCATATATAAAATGAAACTAATTCCTACATCTGACAGTTTTAAGTTGCTAGACCATGTGCTGAAAACTGCAATTACTACATAATTGAAATGGACCATCACCACTCACAAGTGGACCTCCCTGCATCTTGAACAGTAACAATGTGCTGGTATATATATATATATATATATATATATATATATATATATGAATTGTCATTATCAAGAGTGAATATGTTTTGTGGGGACAAGTATTCCATTCAAAAGTATGCTAAGTTTCCAGAGTCTGGGTTATGAAGCTTATAAAACAAAGATATTTTATTTTCATTTTAAGCAAATAAATTTTTCCTCTACTTCTCATCCATAGCCATGATTTGACCTGCCATTATGTTAGGAATGTTTAAACAGATATGACTGATCTATCCCATTATAAGGAAAAGGAGCTGAAGAAATAGCTCCTTTATTGATGGGTCAGATATGCAAGCTTATGCTAGTAAAATAATACTCTTAGCCAGCTTATGCTAGTAAAATAATACTCTTAGCCAGGAACATTAAAAAGAACAGGAGTATGTCACAAATATTTAGAAATCATTATTTAATAAATTATATGGCAACAGGTATCACTCTCAAATTATTTTAAGAATGAGTAGTATTAGAAGTAGCTTGGGGCTGGGAAGGTGGCTCAGTGGTAGAGCGCTTGCCTTGCATGCATGAGGCCCTGGGTTCGATTCCTCAGCACCACATAAGCAAAAAGAAAAAAGCC
>NW_012273277.1:0-5260 GCF_000151885.1 Dipodomys ordii
GTATATGTCTGAGTCAAGCAGAAAAGGTCAGATAAGTTGATGTTAGGGAAATGAACCCTAAGATATGTATTCAAATGTTTTTTTTTTCTTTCATGCGATTGTTTCTAACACATTTATAAGATTATTTCTTTGTTTCTTTGTATGTCCCCCATGGTATAACCCCTGCTTTCACTGTATTTGATGTCGGCATAATTTGTGGAGGGGAAGGGAAAAACAAATCTTTTAAATAGGGATACTGGTGGACCCATTGCAACAGTAAGATGTACAAGTCGTTATGTTGAAAACCAACTTTACAACTTTGGTGCGGGGAGGATTGCGGGTAGGAAGGATCAGGAGGGGGGGCAGAGGGAAGGATGGGAATGGATGGGAAGGGGAAACAAAGGAGGAGGCTACAATGCTTGATAAGAGCTGTACTCATTATCTTGCCCATGCAACTGTAACCCCTCTGTACCGTATTTTCACAATTAAAAAAAAAAGAACTGTGAGTCCACTAATCATGTTTTCTTTATAAAGCTCCCAGCCTCAGGCATTTGTTAGCAATAGGAAACAACTGTTGTTACAGTAAGAATTATGCCAATTGATAGTTGTAAACCTGAATAAATGCATCTTAGCTAAACAGGTTATGGGAGGCCCATAGAATGAGAAAATATTTCTGGACAAGAAGGACTGGACTCTAGATCTAGTCATGTAGCTGTAAGTAAACAAGTAGCCAATAGTTTTCATTTTCTTTTGACACTGTGTGGACATTTAAATGGATAATACACTCAAAGCACTTTCCACACATATATCTGAAAGCTAGCACTCATAGGTAGTTTTATTTCTGTTAGCATTGTTAGCTTTGCTAATATTGTTGTTTAGTTATTATAATACTCCAAAGATAACTCAGTGCCTTTTGTTTCTACTTCCTTTAAAACTACCATTGAAAGATATCAGGATATCCTTGTTCTTTCATTTGTTTTCCTTTCTTCCTTTGCTACCTTCTTCTCTTCTTTCTCTCCTATTTTCCCCCGTTCTTTCTTTTTATCCCTGCCTCTTTCCTTCCTCCCTTCTTGCCTTCCTCCCTTCCTTTTTTCCTTCTTCCTCTGCTTTCTCACTTCTTTCCTTCCTTCCTTTTTCCTTCCTTCCCTCATACTTCTTCCTTTCTTTCATCCCTCTGCCTGTGTATACAGTCAATAGATCTTTAAACATTTTCTATGTAGGAATCCAAAAGCCTATGCATGTAAGAACACAAAATTTTGCAGGTCTGTGTATAAACAGAACATTTTATGTTTTCTGGATTATACTAAAAGGGGAAAATTATAATTATCAGAGAAATTGCCCACTATTGATATGACTTGTTTCCTTAAAATTTAGTCTAGAATTTGAATTCCTTGGGGTATTTGTTTCATTGTCTTTCATTTACCACTGTGAAAATATTCCTGATAAACTGCAAGTCTCACAAATATGCCTTATTCTAGATTTGATAGTGGTGTTCAGGACTGCTACCGCATTCCCAATGATACTAACATAGTATTATTTTCCCTGTATGCATTTCCCTTTCCTAATCTGAAGCAAGTCATATGCTTGTCTTTCTTAAAATAATCTGGCTGCCATTTATGTGGAGAATGTGTGCCAGTTCCCTGCCAAGGAAACACTCTCCACCTCCTTGACTTAATTTGTGCACAAATATCTTAATTTTTACTAGTCCTAAAATGAAGACAAAGTGAAAAGTGCTAAAAATAAATGTTCTCAAGATTCCTGCATCTATATTTTGAATTTGTGATTTGAAACTTCAGATACTCATGTATGGGGACTGAGACTTGCCTAAGAAGGAGATCACTCAACCACAATCTGGATTATTTTTCAAATACTTTGGGTTTGGCTAAAACAAAAATGTTTGTTGCCAATCCCCTTTCCTCTTAATTTTAAAACATCATGTGTGTTTCAAGGGAAATTTAATCCACATGTTTCTGATTCATTTGCACTTAAATTGTCAAACAGTTTTGTAATCATTAGTGGCTTATCTCTGCACAGAAAGTTGAGTTTTTCCAAGTGCACACCAATCAAAACCTCTCAGAAAAATGAATTGAATTTCAATTCAGAAATTAGGGATGGGCAAAAATGTGTTATCTCACCTGCTTTGGAGTTTTGACTCTGACTCAAACCTTTTGATATAG
The DNA here is from genome assembly GCF_000151885.1 of Dipodomys ordii. NCBI lineage: Eukaryota > Metazoa > Chordata > Mammalia > Rodentia > Heteromyidae > Dipodomys > Dipodomys ordii. The sequence goes on from NW_012273277.1 coordinate 2,157, forward strand.
TCACTTATTTGCTCTTAGAAATACATGGGTCTTTGCTCCAAGGAGAGAACCAAGGATTTTTAGACTTCAAAATATCCAAATATACAGTAAAACTTGGTAAACAAACAGCAAAGGAAAATATTCTAGTTCTTCAAAATTCTATGTGAATATGATAATGAATAACACTAGAGTTTTATTTTATAACAAAATTTATTTCAGACTTTCTAACCTATACAACTCTAGGCTTATTTGGATTAACTCTTGATCTCAAATGTGAGCTTAATAAAGCAAACATTTAAATTCTCTCCTCAGAATACTTTATGTAATATTAGTTATTAGATATTGATTGACAAAACAAAAATTGCATTTTTTAAAAAAATTGTCTCCTCTCAAAATGGCCAAAAAATTTGCAGTATCGCAGTATTTTTTTTAATAAAACATTCTGTAGTATAGTTCAAATACTGAAGCTTGCTGTGATAGAATGTCCTATTTGGGAACATTTAGAACTTTAGTTTTATGAGAACTCTGCAACAGTTCCTCCATTTGGATCTTTTAGGAAGTGCTAATTCTAAACCCTTCCTCCTTTATCAAGAGATCTAACCATTTGGACCTATTGTTAACAAGTACCCAGTAAACCTCAACTTGTTGTGTTAATTAGTTACGTAAAAGCATTTTGTAACTGTGAAGAGGAAGCAGAACTAGACAACTGGGTAGGTGAGGAAAGATCAAAAGTCTTCTTTAATGCATTGTTATGGTAATTAGTGTTTGTCTTGTACTTGTTTTGGGGGGTGGACTTTTAAAACCATGCTTGGGAAAACCTGCTTAGTGAACAAGGAAACTATTGGGAAAACAATCTTAAAGTTACTCTTGCACTAACTTAAAAATCAGAGGAATGAGGGAAGAAAGAATATAGAAGGACAGAAGTGGGGGGGGGTGCTTCCAGAAGTGCTGTGTATTTCAGGGGAGCCTCTGTGCTCTTCAATACTTTAAAATGTTGAAAAGAACTATCTAATGACATGTAATCTAGTGTTATGAAAAACATAGCTTTCCCTAATCCCTGCCAAGACACTTGGTGTGCAGCTTGCTTTGAAAACCAAGGTACTACAGTATCTGCTCCCAAATGTATCTTTTTCTTAGTACATACATTTTAAAAAGACAAAGACCTCTGGGAGATGGCCATGTTACATGGGCCTCTTCTTGTTTAACATGTATGAAAAACAATCACACACTTGACTTTATCAATCGCAATTAGAAAGTTTATGTACAAGGGAACAGTGTTTTGTTTATTTGCATTGTGTTGGTTTGTTCAATGATCCACTGATAAAAGGATGAGGATATAATAGTTTTCTAAGCATTTTGGAAGCAGTGTGGACCTAGGGACTTGATTCAAGGACTAAGCACTTCCCTAAAAAGCATGAAGCTGCAAGTTCAAGTCCCGGAGCAACAACAAAAGAAAAAAAAAACATTAATTAAGCAGTGTGGCACTGCTTAATTAAGAAGTGTTCCACCACTTAAATGTGGATTGATGTGAATGTACCTCTCTGAATTCTCGTGTCTCTTATGAATCTGTGGGTATTTTCTATATGGTTATCATCTGTCTTCCAGGGTTATGTCAACATTGTAGATGATTTATGGCAACTACCCAGCAGTGGTCCATGCTTAGAAGATACTCAGAAAGATACTCAGAAAGTGGTGGTGGTTATTTTATTGTCATCATATGTTTTACCTTGGACTTTTAAAAAACCAAGTATTATTAAGACCTTTGGATTTATCTTTTCTCTCTGCTTTGTTACTTTCTTTCTCTACATTCATGGTTGTTACATCCAATAAATCTAATAACCATAAATATAACAACCATTTAATAAAAATGTACCAGTTTAAGCTTATACAAAAATGTTTTAGAACTAATCTTTAACATTCTCCTAAAATTGTCACTTATTTATATATTGATAATTCTGACTTTCCAAAGAGAGTAAAGATACGGGTGTGGCCATTTCTATGTATTCATATTTCTAAGTCCAGCAACAGTAATGACACCTTGCTCAAAGTTTCCCAGTAAGATGTGAGTGCTTCTTTACTGCTGTGTTGCAGGTGGACTATCCTACCACTTTCCTTCAGTCTCAGCTGCATCCTCCGCCTTCAACTCTGGTCTGTAAATGACAATCCTGCCCTGAAATCTCTATCAGGATGGAACATAGAGGAAAAGAAAACAATGGAAAAACCCAGAAAGTGTCCATTTACTCATCCTTCATTGGGCTGGATTTTCTTACACCCTGACTGTTGTACACGTTTCTCATTGCTATGTGACTGGGAACTTAAAAGTACTTCTTGTCCCATCTTACAAAAATATGTTCAAAATAGTAATGGATAGCTGTTCTAGCAAATTTAGAAATATAGATAAGCATTAGAAAAATGAGCAAAAATATGTGAAATCTCATTAGCTTAACCCTATCACATAAATAAATATATACTATCACAAATATGTAGTTTAGTCTAGGTATATAGTATTTTGAAATCTGTTATTCTGATATAATTCAGTGTACATTTTCTTATAAAACAACAAAATATATTAGTAATCTAATAATATGGTTACATCTCTATAGTAGAAGTCTATGTTTGAACAAACATTAAAAATGCAAAGCTATGGTTGTCTTCTTAGGAGACTAAAATCTAAGGATTGTGGTTCAAAGTCAGCCCGGACAGAAAGTCTGTGAGAAACTTATCTCCAATTAACTAACAAAAAATTCAGAAGTAGACCTGTGGCTCAAGGAAGAGAACACTAGCCGAAAGAAAGAAAGGAAGGAAGGAAGAAAGAAAGAAAAAAAGAAAGAAAGAAAGAGAGGGAAAAAAAACCTTAGGGATAGTGCCCTGGCCCTGTTCAATCCTCAGGACTGGGACAAAAATTAATTAATTAGTTAATTAATTAAAATAAAATAAAAAGTTGAAAATGCATATTTTTTGTGGTAGAAAAGCAGAAAGTAATTGAGTGGGGTTGTTTTTGTTTTTCTTGACTAAAAATTTAATTTAAATTTGTTACTTTTACCCTAAAAACTTTTTATATAAAAGTATGTGATCTGTGGACCATCTCAGTAACATAGAATATTTTTAAGTTTTTTTTTTTTTTT
>NW_012273278.1:0-3145 GCF_000151885.1 Dipodomys ordii
GGGTGGGGCTGGTGGTGGGGCAGGGGCGGGGCTGGGCAGCTGGGATGGGGGGACAGGGCTGGGAGGAGGGGGCACAGGCCCGGGGTTGGGCCACGCTGACCACTGCCCGCTCTAACCAGTCAGGGGACATCGAGATCGTGAACCATAAGACCAAAGACCGGTGCCAGATGAAGTTTGTGCCCTACAGCTACTTCTCCAAAGAGGCGGCCCGCAAGGTGAGCCGCAGCCCCGGAGGCCCCGGGCGGGGGGGGGGCGGGCGGAGGAGTGGGGAGGGCTGGGAGCGCGGCCTGCGCTAACGCGGGCCCTGCCGCGTCCACAGGTGACCGGGGTGGTGAGTGACAGCCAGGGCCAGGCCCACTACGTGCTGTCGGGCTCGTGGGATGAGCAGATGGAATGTTCCAAGATCGTGCACAGCAGCCCCAGCAGCCCCAGCTCCGACGGCAAGCAGAAGACCGTGTACCAGACCCTGCCAGCCAAGCTGCTGTGGAAGAAGTACCCGCTGCCGTGAGTTGGGGGTGGGGAACCGTCCTGGGGTTGTGGAGGAGAGGCCAGGGAGCAGGGGACAGGCAGAGGACCCCCCCCCCAGAAAAAAAATCCTGACCAGCTGGAAGGTCTCGGTCTGCGCATGCGTGCACATGGTAGGAGACTAAAATCATGCACTTGTCATTGCCGCAAAAGCCCCATGCCCCACAGTGAGCAAGCGTGAAACTCTCCGGTGGCCTCGGATCCTGGGCCAGACAGAGGCTCTTTAAAAGGTGACAGGACACCAGATGCCCGTGGCTCACGTCTATAATCCTAGCTATTTCAGGAGGCTGAGATCTGAGAGATGATTGCGGTTCCTTGCCTGAAAAGTCAGTGAGACTCCATTATCTCCAATACACCACCAAAAAGCCACAAGTGGAGCTGTGGTCCAAGCGGTAGAGTGCTGTCCTTGAACATTGAAAATATCTTACAGGGAGCTATTTATTTTAGAAAAAAAAAAACTAGCTGGGCACCAATGGCTCATGCCTGTAATCCTAGCTACTCAGAAGGCAAAGGTCTGAGGATCTCGGTTCAAAGCCAGCCTGGGCAAGAAAGTCCGTGAGACTCTAATCTCCAATAAACCACTTAGAAAACCGGAAGTGGCTTTGTGGCCCTTGTGTTGAACTGAAGAGTTCAGGGACAGCCCCCAGGCCCAGAGTTCAAGCCCCACAGCCAACAAAAAACAACCAAACAAAAAAGTATCATAGAAGATTGCAAAGAGAAGATCATGATGGAGACTGCACAGGAAATGAAGGCGCAATAGACGACATCTCTTGCATATATGACCACACTGCAGCAAAGATGAAGCCTGGGAGAGACAGCAAGTGAGGGAGAAAAAGCTTCACGTGACTCTCAGTGTCTCTGGACAGCCTCGCAGCTCAGCAAGTCAGACAGCACAGTTGAGTGTTCTAATCCAAGCCCCAAACAACAGAGGGTTTGTCTGGTTTTATTTTTTTAGAAGTACTGGACTTTGAACTCAGGGCTTTTTGATTTATTTTTTCAGATATGGTCTCCCATTTTTTATCTAAACTTGTCTCAAACTTTGATCATCCTATCTCCCCCTCCCAAGTAACTGGGGTTACAGGCATAAGCCACCACACCCAGGCCTAGCAGTTTTCTACATCTATTAAAGCAGCCCATTTATAGAAGATATTACATGGTGAGCACCAGAGCCCTCTTAGCTATTTTCAGCAATACTAAGAGCTGGAAGACAGCCAAATGATATATATCTTCCACATTTTGTTATCCCAATTTTATATAGTCTTTCAGACTAAGCAGAAAAAAAGAGAGAAAATAATCTTCACTTATATTCTGAAGCCAAAGCAACTCTTATACCAGACAAGCTAAGAGAGTGGTAGTAACAAAATTTCTACCTCCATTTGACTTCCAAAGCAAGATAACTGAAAATGCATCTCCTCATGTATAAAAAAGATTAACATTCTGTAATCATGTTTAATTTTTTTTCAGGGCATACTAGACTGATTTTAAATAGGCATTTACATATATACATGGACTCAAAAAATACATATGCTCTCACGTTTCTTAGAAAGTTAGCTGAAAAAAAAAACAAAACCAAAAACAACACATCTAGGAAACTACAGATTCATCCTGGAAATGTAGACCAGTCCTGATGAGTGGCAATACTACAGCACCTGAGAGCGAGGCCAAAGGAGACCCTTAAAAAATGGAAGTGGACAGAAATGACCCAAGAAGCTGGATGTGGCTTATGCTTGTAATCCTAGCTACTCAGGAGTCTGAAATGTAGACTAGGATTGAAGTTCAAAGCCAGTCCAGAGAGAAAAGTCCTCAAGACTCTTATCTCCAAAATAATCAAGAAAAAGCTAGGCAAGAGATGTAGCTCAAGTGGTAAATTACCAACTGTGAGCCAAAAGCTGTGCAAAAGCATGAGGCCCTAGGTTCAGGCCTAAGTATAAGCACAAAAGAAAAAAAGAAATGTACTTCCAGCCAGGCGCTGGTGACTCATGCCTATCATTCGAGCTACTCAGGAGGCTGAGAGCTGAGGATCACGGTTCAAAGCCAGCACAGACACAAAAGTCTGTGAGACACTTTTCTCCAATAAACTAGTCAGGAAAAGCCAGAAGAGGTGCTGTGCCTCAAGTGGTAGAGTGCTAGCCTTGAGCACAGAGAGGTTCAGGGACAGTGTCCAGGCCCTGAGTTCAAATCCCACAACTAACCAAAAAAAAAAGGGGGGGGATGGGCTTCCAATTAACCTATTATAGTCAAAGAAGATACAAAGGAAATCAGAACGTCTACCTGGCTGATAATGAAATCAACACATATCAAAAGTGGTAGGACACGGTGCCTGGAGACTGCGGCCTCAGCATTCCCGGGTTACAGTGAGCGCAGCAGCCCCCCCGACGTTAAAGAGCACGGCTTCCCCGCCAGCACAGGGCCCCGACTTCCAGCCCCGGGCTCCTCCCCGCGAAAGGGAAATGCAAAATGCATTGCAGCCCAGTGAAAGGAAAGCCAAAAGAGCAATCACTGGAGACCGAGGCGTCTGGGACGTGAGGGACGCATGCGCAGCAGCGTGCAGTGCAGGCCAGGCCGCGCCCGCGCCCTGCCGCCGCGGACCGAGTTCGGAGCCCAGCAGTGCAATGCGGCT
>NW_012273279.1:0-7263 GCF_000151885.1 Dipodomys ordii
CAGTCTCTCCTGCCCGGGCTGGCTTTGAACCTCGATCCTCAGATCTCAGCCTCCTGAGTAGCTAGGATTACAGGCGTGAGCCACCGGCGCCCAGCTTTAGGAGTTCTTATTGGCACATTTTCTCAGGCAGCAGAAGTGTTCAGGATTCTGGGAGCTGCTAGTCCTGTGGAACCCTGTGTGTACCTGAGGGGAAAGGGGTCCAGGCAGCATCAGGCTACCACTGAAGACATTGTTCTGGGTTTCCCAGGCTGGCTTGATTACAGACACAAGTCAGTCCTCAGGCTCCAGGACTCTTGTTCTGAAAAGGAGCCTGTTAGTGAGTGTGGGCAGATATATATGGAATAAAAAGCCAGCTGCATGCAAATCTTAAACCCCAGTTCCTCTGCCTACTCATCTTCATTTATTACGTCTTTCTATATGAAGACAGGGCTCACCTCAAACAAGTGATATGAGGTGACTGACTCCAGTGGCTTCACAAGGGCTGGACCTAGCATTTTGCTGACTCACACATGCACATTCCCTAGGTACTTTAGACACTCCCACCATCACACACTCTTCCAGCACACACACACACACACACACACACACAGCAGAGAGACAGTGGAACAGGTACTCCCTGGCTCCACGTAAGTTCATCTACGCAATGCTTTCCTTCCTGATATAGCTGTAAAAACAAACCTACTTCCTGTCATGTCAGCTTCTTCCCACTCGCCGAAGTCACAGGCCAAGCTCTAAATCTATGATAGTCTAAAAGAACGGATGACACGATAGCAGCAACAACAACAAAAACCATGGGGCCAAGTCAAGCACAGAAGCGAGAGGGTGTTTTCTGTTACATAAAGGCATGTCTGCATTTATCTGGAAAATGCAGATATTTACATTCACAAACACACATTCCCAAATAATTAATGTATACCAATATTAGCTAATTTCATTCAGAAATTGTTTCAAAAAAATAAACTTCATTCAAGTGTTCTCCTTCATAGAATAGCAAATGAGAATTTGGGCTTTAAAAATCACTTCTACTGCAGTTTGTTTATGATTATAAAATAACCAGATGGAAAAAAGTCTGGGCAAAAAATCTGTATCATCACTGGAGTGAACAAACACAATTAAAATGCTAAAAACATTCTCATGAAACTGAACAGAGCAGGGGCTTTACCCATGCACAGTGCTTGGATGAATTTTAAGCACCCAAACCCCAGTAATCTCTGGAGATTCCATATCCCTGTAGCATCAGCTGCAAGCAACAGAGAAAGTGCTGGCTAATTTGAAATCAGTCATTAATATTCATCTTTATCTTGCTACACTGTAGCAACTGTGGTTTGTTATCATGGCCTTCCAAGTGACATTACATTCCTGTTGAAGAAACAAGATAGGTAAGCTTCTCATTCATCCATTCCTTCATTCACTTATTCATTTTCTTCTTAAAAGACACATTTTCTAGAGCTCTCCTCAAATGACTTGAGTAATCTAAGCTGAAATAATTAGACATGTGAAATTAGAAATTACAAATAAATGGTTCTTATTAATGTATATATTTTTTGTTTAGGAATGTGAGTGTTTAAGTAAAAGCACTTTTCATTAATCATGCTGCAAACAATGGGAGTAAAGAAAATGGAACCAGAGAAATAATGTGGGCCACCAATTTCAATGAAATAGAAATAGAGATTTAATGCATGTAGAAAATACAATGAGCAAAATTTGGTCAAACTCTTTTAAGATACAGTTGTGAAAAGATAGAAAGCAAATTTCTAAGTTTCTCCTCATATTTATCACCGAATGCACATGGTCAACTAGTTAGCCATGAACAGAACTAGTTAGCCCTAAGAACAGAAAGATAAACTAGCAGCATGCAGAAGGGAAGTACTGAAAGCATTTTAGAGATGCAGCTCCTGGTAAAACATAAATTTATTAAGGTTTTCTTGTTACCACCACCAAAAATGCTGTTTAGAAAAAAAGTCATGCAGTTGATTCATATTATTCATGAATTCTGCATTGGCAAATGTGGCCTTCTCTCTGAAGTTCATTTGCCCCTCCAATATCAACACTCCCTGTGTGTTCACCGTCATTTGCACATCTATGTGGAGCATTGAATATTTTTGAATTATCCAAAGTACACATTCCCAGCTGAGGTTGAGCAAGGTGATATCCAGTCTTGGTCAGGATTTCTCAGGCTACAAATAAGTATCCTTTTCATGACCTATTTAATATCATGTTTTGTCTTGTTTTTTGTTTTTGTTATTTCATTGGTCAAGAATAATGCTGCAATGCTTTCTAATGTCCCCAGGAATAATGTGATGTGCTTCACAGAGAAACTATGTTGTTAAATGGACTTCTTTGGGGCATGAGTTATAGTGTCATTGACTATGGATTCTGTATATTCAACAAGGCATCTTCTAATGGAAACAAAAGACAAAAGACGACTGAGTATCTATCGATCGAATGATGTAGAGACTCGCACCCTCACATGAGAGCAATTATTCAGTATTTTCCAAGTCAGTGTTTGAGGTGACCAACAGTGCATAGCTACAGTGAGTGACAAGAATCAACTAGATTTGCATGCTTTGCATTGCATTTTTTTTTTTTTGGTTGGTCATAGGGCCTGAATTCTGGGCCTGGGCGCTGTCTCTCAGCTCTTTGACTCAAGGCTAGCGCTCTACCACTTGAGCCACTGCACCACTTCCAACTTTTTCTGCTTATGTGGTGCTGAGGAATTGAACCCAGGGCCCCAGATTTGCATGCTTTGTTTAAAAGCTTTCATCCCCCATCCCCCATCCATTATTACTGACTAGAGTTTACATCCTAAGGATGTCATTCAAAACCTTACTTTTATGCCCTAAACTATTTTTTATCTTTATGCCTAGTGTAAACTTTGGTGGCTGAGAAAGATTCTTGTGTAACCGTAAAAGAATAAAAAGATTGAAATAAACACCTTTGTGTCAGTCAACAGAAGCCTATCTGATGGAAAAGCAAATGCCAATTTGGATAATATTCTATAGCCCCAAAGCTTCTTTCTTCCTCAAGCACATAGAAAAAGGGGCTTGACCTTTTACTTCTGAGAGTTTGGCAGCAAGCTCTCAGAGTTCATTTTGCTGGAAAACTATTGTGTTGTTACCATGTCACTGACTTCATACATAGACTCTAGCCAAGCCCGGCTGTTTTCATTACAGCTGATGGAACTCCTGGCTCAGGACCGCAGGAGCTTGCACACAGCAATGATGTCAACTCCGACACTCTTGGTCCTGCAGCCAGAACTGTTCCAGGAAGCATAATCAAGTAGTGATATCACAGAGAAAACTTCTCAAAGGGTGGGGATACACTTTTTTAAGTTGTCTTCAGAGATTCTGGAGTTGAAGGTTTCAGATTCATTGACCTCGGAGCTCGTGAAGAGCAGGAACAGAGCCTCGTCTATTGTGTTTCAGGTGCCAGCCCAGTGTCTGCCATGAGGAGGTGCCCAGGTGATGATGGCCAGGTTGGTGCACGCAGGGATGCATTTGTGATTCATTAATATAGCTTAGCTCTAAAAATCCTCTGGTTCTTGGTTGTCCCACAGTCTCCTGGTAATAGTTTAGCCTGGCAGGCTCTGAGGGTGGACCAGTAAGAGGGTGGTCCCTCTTAACTGTTCTGGGAAGAAGGATGTGACATGAGAGAAGCTGCAAACACACACAGAGAGGTCAAAGGCCGGCCCCACCTGCCTACTACAAAGAGGGAAGCAGAAAATAGATGAAAGTTGGGGAAGTAGGCACTGAGTCCTCATCACACAAAATTCCAGTTTTTTCTTGGAATTCTTTTAGCTGGGGAGGGGCTCTTGGATGTTGGCTAGTGCCTGACCTTGCTGAGACAGGAGAAAGATTTTTTTTTTTGCTCTTGCTCTCACTGAGCTTCAAAGCCTCGCTGAATAGACCAATGTAAAAAAGGAGTCACTCTAATCCAGCAGGAGTAGTTGTAGCATGAGGAATTAAGAAGTATGGAAGCCAGACACCAGTGACTCATGTCTATACTTGTAGCTACTCAGGAGGCTGAGCTGAACACTGTGGCTTGAAATCAGCCTGGGGAGGAAAATCCTTGTGATTCTTATCACCAACTAACCACCAAAAAGTCAGAAGTGGAACTGTGGCTCAAGTGGTAGAGCATTGGCCTTGAGCACAGAGAACTCAGAGACAGTACGTAGGCCCTGACTTCAAGCCCTATGATTGGTACACCACACACACACACACACACACACACACACACACACACACACACACACACGGAGCATGGAGTTAACTCTATGTCAGCCTGAGCAAGCTGTGAAAGACTGCTCAGAGAAGATGAGGGAAGAAGAAATGAAAACATGAGTGCTTCTGGGGAAGGGGAAGCTGAACGAGAGGGATCTTATGCCACATTCGCTGGTTAGCATTCTGGAAGAAGAAACACAGGATGGCCCCAAGCAAGCCTAAGACACTTAGGCTAGATGGATAGTAGACTCCGAATCCCAAGGTCCTTTTTCTTCTCAGTGATATGGAAGGGGTTGAGACAGTACTGCAAGCATGTGAGGTGGACAGCCAGTCACTGAGAGGCAACGGACCTGACCCTCATGTAAAAGCAGTGAGGTGACTTCTGTACAGAAATGTGGCTTAAACGATTTAAGCCAAAGGCCACATGACAAACATAACTAGAGGGTTACACATAACCAGCAAGGGTAAATTCAAGCCTAGTCCTCAAGAGAGGATCAGAGCTCTAACCCAGAGACAGACCATAGCCCACCAAACTTAAGTTTTAGCTGTAGGTTCGGACAGAGCTCCCTGGTAATCAAGAGAACAAGGGTAATATCACTGGGGATGAAAAGGCCAATGAGATCTCTTTTTGCAGCTCTGAGATCTTCTTACCTTTTAACACTGTTACTACCTTGCAAAGAACAATATTGGGAAAGAAATGTAAAAGGTGCAGCGTTTGCATGTAATGAAACAGCTTAAATTCAGAGCAGCGAGGCTCATCTACGATGAGTTAAACCTATCTACCTCACCCAAACCCAGAGTAACAGCCCCAAAAGGAACATTTGTCTATGCTAAATAGTATACTACGCTTTAAACTTGCAATTTTGCTCTAAATAAAAGAAAAAAGGCAAAGGAGAAAGGGTCAGGCCACTCTATTACTCATGAAGAATCACCTAGCAGAGAAACAGCAGAGTTGTTCTGGGGACTCCAGATCATTTTGCTCAGAATTCTGTCTCATGCTTATATTTTCAGACCTCGTCTGTTGTGGACATCTGTGCTTCCTCCAAGCCCCAGAGAGAAGGAACAGAGCCTGCATGCCTGACTCTGGCTGCAGAAGTCAGCTGTTGATCCAGCTGCTGTTACCCCTGGCAAATACAATTTTCCTTTTTGGCCTGCCTCTTGTTGAAATATGCAGAATCTCTGTGTGTGTGTGTGTGTGTTTGTGTGTGTGTGTGTGTCTATTTTATTTATCTTTGAGCATCAAGAAATCATAGTCCAACCCAGATGAAGACCTGCAGGACTTGTGCTGGTCTCACATCTTGGTGGATGAGGACTGACCAGTCTCCTAAGATCACACCTTGTATATGTGGGTCTAGCAACACAGCTTCTGCTTCTGGGTCCACTGTTTCCTCTCCTGACCATTTAGGATTGGTGTGTATACCCTTAACTGTTTCACATTCCTGTTCCATGTGGCTTCTCTGCCTAAATTAAAAGTCTTGAAGACATTAATATCTTTGTTAAAACAACAACAACAAAAACCTTCAGCACTGTCTTTTCCACAGAAGCCAAGGCTTCTCAATTGGTAACGGGTGACTTCTATTTATCCTCCTCAAATGTACCCCCACCACACCTCACAGCTTCCCCTAAACTCCTTTGCCAGCATGGATTGAGTCAGGAAGTGCCTTCTCATGTTACTCTCAGCCACTCTGATTCTTGCTGCATTCTGAAATACTCACAGTGATTTAACTGTGCTTAGTTACCACATATGCAGTCAGGGTGATTTAAAACATCACTAATGCATTTAATCCTGCAGTTTCCTTAAAATATTGTTGTTTTGCAAGTGGGAAAACTCATGCTTATTAGTATTATGAGTTTTGTCCAAAACCAAAAACCTAGCACAATGTGGAATCAAAATTTGGATCTATCTCTGCTTAGTTCCAAGGCCTATGTGCTGAACCCTACAGACAAGCCTTCCCTGAGAGTCTGGCAGTCCTTACCCTCAAGATGATCCTCCAGCTCTGAACTCCCCAATTTACAGAACAAGATCCTTGCTCTCATCAGGTTTGCTAACTTACAACCTGCGTTCCCCCTTTAAATATACCATTGTTAAAGGACAACTTTAAAAGAGGAAATGATGTCTCCTGAGTTATTGTGAAATGAACTTAATTACAAGATGTTAAAAACTCATTAATTAGTGATATTACCAATAGGATGGTAGACCCAGTTCTACAGGGAATGAAAGCTACTACACATACACAGGCAAGTAGAAGACACCCCCACCCTACAAAGCAAGAAGCAGTGGCGTTCCAGTACACGTAGTTCATTCACATTTGTATGAGAAAGAGCCAGCTTTCTAGAACTTGCAGTGTAAAACTAAAGATAATAAAAGAGATTGGGAAGTGTGTTGACCTGAATAAGCCATTTATGCCCATTATAATGTCTTTTTCAACTTACTTTGTATTATAAACATGTTTATTAATATGCATCAAATATAAACCTTTTCTATTAACACACATGGAGAAACTGGTATAGATTCCAGTCATGAGGAAGCATTTCATCATTAGAATATAATAAAATTACCAGTTCCTTCTATTCTCTTTAAGCGGCACAGATTAGAAAAGAGTATTCCACGACCAAGGAGGTATTTAATCTTTCTTTAAACACTGTCCTGAACAGGTTTTACTGAGACTATTTGTCTTGCCTATAAGGCCTGCCAAGAATCATGGAACAGTCAATCACAGACATTCTCAGGATAGGAAATCTTCAAGCCAGAATTAAATATTTTGACCAGAAATATAACTTTGATTTAACAAAATCCTTACCAGAACCACTTCTTAAAAGAAGATATGATTCTATCTCTTTTTTAAAAAACATCAATTTCTTCTTCCCCCAAACACCCGTTTCCTGCCTCATGAATTTAGGCTTTTAATAAGTAGTCATGGACACTTGTGAATAAGAATTTACCTTGGGCTGGGAAGGTGGCTCAGTGGTAGAGCGCTTGCCTTGCATGCCTGAGGCCCTGGGTTCGATTCCTCAGCACCACATAAGCAAAAAGAAAAAAAAC
>NW_012273280.1:0-2156 GCF_000151885.1 Dipodomys ordii
CTGTGGCTCAAGTGGTAGAGCGCTAGCCTTGAGCTGAAGAGCTGAGGGACAGCGCCCAGGCCCAGAGTTCAGGCCCCACGACCGGACCCCTCCCCCCAAAAAAAGTACATTTCTTTTTGGACGGTCTCACCTCTTCCCTCACTCTCTCACAGTTTTCCCTTCCAGTCTAGTGTCTAGTATCACTGCTGCATTTGTTCACCCTTCATCCCACCATTTCTGTGCCCCTTATCACCTTCCCAAAGACAGATAAACAAATAAGACAAAAAGAAAACACAGCAACAAAGGAAAGAAAACCCTCTTATTTCCATTTCCTGGGGCCCATGTTGATAAATATTATTTTGTATGATCGTATGCACATATATTTAGCCTTTGTGATCCTCTCCTAAGAATATCCTCCTTTGGTCTCACTCGGTGTGAATGCCTAGAAACCTGCATAATTTGTCAAGTCCCAGTGTATTATTATTATTTTTTAACTATCCAGTGTGTTTTCTTATAGGTTTATAGGCACATTCTAGCTACCATAAATGAGGGAACCCATACAATATATGTTTCTCTCTGTCTGGATTGCTTCGCTTCCTATGATTTTTTCCAAGTTTTTCCATTTGAGAGAACCACTTTTTGAAAGTCCTTGACAGTGGAATTTATTAAGTATGCAGTTTCATCTTGCCTAACACCTACCTTTACTATACTGAGCAGATTTAAGCAATTGTTCTGGTAGCTGGGCACCAGTGGCTCATGCCTGTAATCTTCACTACTGGAGAGTTTGAGATCTGAGGACTGTGGTTTGAAGGAAGCCCTGGGAAGACAATTCTGAGAGACTCCTGTCTTCAATTAACCAACAAAACACTGGAAATGTAGGTGTGGCTCAAGTGGTAGAGAGCCAGCTTTCAGTGGAAAAATCATTCTAGTAATCTGCATGTTAAACAGCTATTACTGGGGCTGCAACTGGGGCTTAGTAATAGAGTGCATTTCTAGCATGAAGCCCTGGGCTTGTTTCCTTAGTACTACATAAACAGAAAAATTAAATGAAAGAAATAAAATTAAAAGAGAGGAATTAAAAGAAACAAACCAAAAAAACATCTATTACTGATGATTCTGCTAAGATTAAACATGTATGGAGAAGTGATATTGACTTTTAATATATCAATATTAAGTACCAAGATGTTAATTTGAGGATTGTGGTTATTATGGGCTTAACATAGTATAGTTCCATATATTTGGAGAACCTGTGCTTTTTGCTGTTCAGTATAAAATACTTGAATAGGCAAAAAATTATCTTGAAATGGTGAAAATTCCTAGGACTCAAGATGAGTTTTTTTGGCCACTTTTTAGATTTAGAAAATACATTTACCCTTACTCATGTAACTGTAACCCCTCCGTACAGTATCTTTACAATAAAACATAAAAAAAAGAAAAAATACATTTACCACAGTTAGCTGGAGTGCTGGACATTATTCATTTAATGTACCCTTGTTTGGTGTTGAGTAATGTTTAAAACTTGGGCTGAAAGGTTTTGGTGACATTATGAGCTATTAGTGGGATTCATTCCACTTGTGTACATATGCTAAAGTTAATCCCTATTATTAGCCAGAGCATGTGGTAAGTCTTACCTAAAGTCAAGAAACGCTTTTATAAAGCCTGAAGGGTTTATTTTACCAGGTTAAAGAAGAAAAAAACATTGTGCGACTAAAAATAATAATACATCACGTAAAAGTTTTCTGTCATTTGTGGCTTTCATAGATTTTTAGCCAGCATTTCATCTAAATTGCATATCAGCCTTATTGTTGAGCATTAGTTATGACATTTGCACTTGAGAGCTAGCTGAAAGCATTGTGTGCATAGCTTGAAGGTTACAATTCCTTTTCTTAGAAGACTAAAAAAAAGCCAAAAAACAATGTTTGCAATTGTGTTAATGTTCATATACTCATTTTTCATGATGTGTTGGTATTTGGATATTTTGTTTCTTCAAGAAGTCTAAAAGCCAGTAAAAATTAATAGCTATCTAGACAGATTTTTTTTTTTGTCGGTCGTGGGGCTTGAACTCTGGGCCTGGGCGCTGTCCCTCAGCTCTTCAGCTCAAGGCGAGTGCTCTACCACTTGAGCTACAGTGCCACTTCCAATGGCCAGTTAATTTTATATAATTATTTTATCAAAGA
>NW_012273281.1:0-1006 GCF_000151885.1 Dipodomys ordii
TTTCTTTCTTTCTTTCTTTCTTTCTTTCTTTCTTTCTTTCTTTCTTTCTTTCTTTCTTTCCTTTCTGTCTGTCTGTCTGTCTTTCTTTCTTTCCTTTCTGTCTGTCTGTCTGTCTTTGCTTTTCTTTTCTTTCCTTTTCTTTTCTTTTTTGGAGTGGATAGGATACAATGCTGCCTTTTCCCAATATCCCATTATTCCTGACAACCTCTTTTGCGTTGGTGGATTTTTTTTTAAAGAAACAGAACAAAGAAAGCTGTTTTAGAGATCAAAAGCAGATAAATACATATCTTCCTTTACAAATGGCTGTAAGCCTGCCATTTTCCTTAAAAATATCTTTGATGTTTAGTGGCTAGTGTATTACTTTCCCACCTCTGTTCCAACAAATTACCACAGACTCCATGGCTGAAAATTACATGCATTTAATTATCCTGCAATTATGGAATCCAAAGTCAGTTTCTCTGGGCTATAATGAAGCTGCTTGCAGGCCTGTTTCCTTCTGGAAGCTGTAGTGGGAGAATTCATGTCTTTCTTTGCCTTTTCCAGTTCCCAGAAACTACCTACATTCCTTAGCTCAGGGCCTCTTCCTTCATCTTCAAAATTAAATACATGGCATGTTCTCTCTTCTCAGACCTCCACTTGTGTCTTTACATCATCTTTCTCTGATCCCCATCCTTGATCCATCCTCTATTATTATGTAATCAGAGCGATTATAAACATCCCTTTCCCCAAAAAAAGATTATTCTACCAGCATTCCTGGATTATTTCTATTTTAGCCTTCTCAGAATATTCTGGGAAAGAATATGTTAAATACTTTAAGCCAGACATCTCAATGTAGTATTTGTTATTAAATTGACTATATTTTCCATGTTAGCGTTATCAATGTTGTCTCCAACATTTCAGAAATAGAGAATTTTTTTTGGGGGGGGGGTCCGGTCGTGGGGCCTGAACTCTGGGCCTGGGTGCTGTCCCTCAGCTCTTCAGCTCAAGGCTAGCGCTCTACCACTTG
>NW_012273282.1:0-1638 GCF_000151885.1 Dipodomys ordii
TTTGTCCCCTCAAGGCTAGCACTCTATCACTTAAGCCACAACTCCAACTCTTTGGTGGTTAATTGGAGATAGGAGTCTCATGGGCTTTCCTGCCTAGACTGGCTTCAAAGTTGGATCCTCAGATCTCAGCCTCCTGAGTAGCTAGGATGACAGGCGTGAGCCACCAGCGTCTGGCTATTTTTTTTTCCTTTTAAAAATTACCTTGATGGAGTTGTACAAGGGGGTTTCGATTCAACATAGCAATTTAGGAGTTCAATGCATCCTGATCGATGCCACCCTTCCCAACATTCTCCATCTCTCCCAACCCCGCCCGCCCCCTCTGGTCACCTGATTCCATTTTCCCATACATACATTAAATACCATGTTTCCATTTCCAGGTATTTGTTTACCATGGTACTTTCTGTGACACATCTGTAATTCTGAGTCCTGCGGGGAGGGATGGTCCAGAGGGAGCCCCTATTTCCTGACCACCTTTTCTGGGCTGGCTCCTCACATCCTGGACCAGATGGCAGAGCTAGGGATCAAGGAGGTGCGCCTGAGGAAATGAGGGACACTGATTTGGGCCTCTTTGAAAAGCAGGAAATAGGGAGATTGGGGCACCCACGGTGCCATAGGTTGGGCCCTTCTCAGAGGACCCCCGGCCAATGCACAGAAGAGTGAAACTCTGAACTGTACAGAATTAGCAAAGTAGAGGGAATGAGTAAGAACACTTCAGTTTGGCCACTGATGGCTCCGGAGAGGGAGGCTGGGCCAGATCATGGAGCAGGGGTGAGGGTTCATATGACAAGCTGAACTTTGGTCCCTGAGAGTGAAGGGCACCAGGAAACCGGAAGTGGACCTGTGGCCCAAAGTGCTAGCCTTGAGCAAAAGGGCTCAGAGACAGCGCCCAGGCCCCGAGTTCAAGCCCTACAACCGATGAAAATAAGGGGTGGGGGAGGGGGGTGTGCCTGTCAGTTTATATGTCTCCACAAGCATGCTGGGAAAATACATCTTCCAAGAACAGAAAGCATCATGGTCTCCTCTCCCCACAAACCCTCCCTTCCAATTTCTAGGAAGAAAAATGAGTAAGAACAGCTGGAATTCTCCTCTTCTTCCTTTGTGGATTGCCTTCAGCATTACGACACCTGCACCTGTGTTAGTCAGGGAAGAAATAAAGGTTGACAGCCCTTTGAGCAACAGCCAATCACCTCAGGGTCATGTACAAAGAGCATGGTTGCACATCAAACACTTCCAGTTACCAGCTGTGATAGTAAGTGCCCAGCGACCAGCTCAAGTCTGGATCGGTAGTGTCTGCCCATTCCCATGGTGTAACTCCTGCCACTACCGTAAGGGGTTCAAGCCACTGACATGGAGTGGTTACACCGAGTTGGGAAGAGATCTGCACAAGAGATCTGTACAGACAAGTGTCTGGGGACCAGACCGCAGGGCCTACACCGCAGGCCCTGTGTCCCCCCACTAGAGCACGCTACTAGATCCATCAGGTAGCTTTTAGAAACTTAGAAATCGCCAGTTCTGGGGTGGGGGGGTGGGGGTGTGTGTGCATGCACACAGCAGTCCTGGGGTTTGGACTCAGGGCCTGGGTGCTTGTCCCTGAGTTTCTTTTGCTCAAGGTTTTGCTCTACTACTTCAGCCACAGCT
>NW_012273283.1:0-3002 GCF_000151885.1 Dipodomys ordii
GTGTGAGCCACCGGCACCTGGCAAAATTAAGTATTTTTTTTAAAAAAAAGAAATTTTCTGGAGCAGAGCTTGGTGCATATCAGTAATCCAGGCATTTGGGTGGCCTGGTAGGAAGAGTGGGAGTTTCAGACCAGCTTGGACTATATCAGTGGGAAAAAAAAATCAGAGGTAGCTATGTTTTCTTTCATTTGTGACATTAAATTTTTTTACAATTCTATTATGAGCTCTTTTCTCTCATTCTTCATATCTTCCTCAGTGGTTTAGTTATCCTATTAGATATACTAAAGCTTCTTTAATTTTGGTTAAAAGAACCAGATCTCAAAGGCTTATCTGATTATCTTAATGGTGAGGGTTACTCCAGCCTAGCCCACAACCAGGCAGAGATGAACTGTGCAAGTAAACACATGTACACCACATACACACATTACTGTAAAATCAACGTAGTGTACATACCCCTTGAATTTGGGCTATATCTATGGCCAATGTTGTGGTCAAGGCTCCTGTATTGTTTTCTTTATCATCAAACCAGGCAATATCCTGTGGGAAAAAAAGAGAAGTAACATGGTTATCAAAAATAGTTTTCTCTGGCCAAAAAGCGGGTGGCTCATGCCTGATTCTAGCTACTCAGAGGGTGAAATCTGAAGACTGCAGTTTGAAGAAAGCCCAAGCAGACAAATCAAGAGAGTCTTATCTCTAAATTACCCACAAAGCAAGAAGTAAGGCTGTGGCTCAAGTGGTAGAATGACACTCTTGAAGGAAAAAGTCAAGCTAGAGCGTAAGTCCCTAAGTTCAAGTCCCAGTACTAGCACACATACATACAATAAGATCTCACTCACCCGGCCCTAATTCTTGGAAACACTCACTTCTGATTCTTATTCACAAAGATCTATCTGTAGGTATAGTAAACTGAACAATGGAAGCCCAGCCATTTGCACTCATTACCATGTTTCCATATTGTGGAATAATCTATGTTCAAAAATAGTTATTAGACCCCCATCAAAGTAATTTGAAGATTGACTCTCCCAAGTCCTTTGCAGAGAGAAGATTCTATTTAAATAGGAAAGTGATGCCCAACACAATTTAGAAATGTTTTCAAATATTTTTGCCTCAACAGACTAACAATGACAAAGTCTGTTCTCTCTCTCTTTAGGATCCACATAGGCACATTTTCACCTGGCCCTTCCTCACATCATCCCCCAATTTTAGGTGCACCAGGCATTGTGTGATGCTGAGGAAACACAAGACAAATACAGCCAGGAGACATGCAATCTGAAGAAGGCAGGTCAGAAATATGAGCAATAAAAGCACAATGGAAGAAGCAATTTCATTTTCAACAGCTAATAGAGACAGCACTTCTCAGCACTTCTCAGCCTGAGGAATTTTGGTTTTCTTTTATAGGCTGGTGAAGGGTTCCTCCCCCTGCCTCCCACTACTTGTATCTCTTGTGGATTAAAAAAAAATCATGTGGAGACTGGCTCTTTATAGTCAGTAAAGAACATAAAAAGCTGTTGACCTAGGCCCAGAGGCTCAGGTTTCTTAAACATGAGTATTAGTTAAGAAGAGGAAAACCAAAACAGATTGAGGGCTATGTATTAATTGTGTAGAAGTATTAGAAGAATTAGAAGGAGAGGAATTAGAGGAATATGGTAGGAACTGTGGTAGGTGCAACTCTGGTACAGTAGCAGCGATTGTGAGCCTAGCTTTGGGAGGGTGTCCCAATGAGCTTAGGGGTCTAGTTGTCCCAAAGCCACGCCAAGATGTTCGTGGTGGTACAGTAGCTATTTCAAAGGCACAGCTTCAGGAAGTGTGAACAGTTGAACCAGGAGTCATTACTGGCATGTTGTTGTATAGACTTTTCTCCCAGATTAGCATAAACCATATATTTTCTAATTGCTTCTTGATTTCAACATGGCACGGAACATACAAAGGGTTTTCAGATAGAATTCTGAAGTAAATAATATAGAGAAAGTAATTTAACATTACATATTACATTTTTGATTTCTATAGTAACTTGCTATG
Organism: Dipodomys ordii; assembly: GCF_000151885.1. Classification (NCBI taxonomy): domain Eukaryota; kingdom Metazoa; phylum Chordata; class Mammalia; order Rodentia; family Heteromyidae; genus Dipodomys; species Dipodomys ordii. The sequence continues at coordinate 2,020 of NW_012273283.1, forward strand.
ACATATCATTCTTAGGGTAAAATGGGAATTGTGAGTCAGGTGCCAGTGGCGCATGCCTGTTATCCTTGCTATACAGGAGTCTGAAATTTGAAGCTGTGGTTCAAAGTTAGCCCAGGCAGGAGAGTCTTTGAAATGCTTATTTCTAATTAACCTGCAAAAAAAAAAAAAAAGCTGGAAGTACAGCTGTGCCTCAAGTGTAGAGCACTAGCCTTGAACAAAAAGCTCAGGGACAGCTCTTAGGTCCTGAGTTCAAGCTCAGGGCCAGTACAAAAAAAAGTGAGTAGACTTAATTGGGCACTGGTGGCTCACACTTGTAATTTTAACCACTCAGAAGGCTGAAACCAGAAGATCATAGTTCAAAGCCAATCCGGGCAGACAAATCTTCTACACCTCATATTTAATTTACCAGCAAAATGTCAAACTAGAGAGTTGGCTTAAGTGGTAGAGTGCACAATGAACAAAAAGCTGAGTGAGAGTACAAGGCTCCAAGTTCAAGCCATGGTATTGATACACAAAACAAAACATGATGCTATGTTCAATCGGTAAGATGTTTCAAATTGCTTTTCCACATGTCAGCAATTGAATTGTGCATGCTCATTCATAGACAGGATTGTTTTCCTACATAGGCAAGATTTGTCAAAGCATTTATCAGATTGTTTTTGAATCTTAGCTAGTGTCCAGTGAGAACGAATTTGCTTTTCTTCTTCCTGATAGTAAAATAATTATTAGTAAGACCTTTTTCTTACATCTTCCCTCTGCTAGAAACAAACAAAAATATTCACATTATAAATAACTGCTTGGCATGTATTTTCCTACTTAGTCCTCACAGCCAACCACTCTGTGAGGAGAAACTATGATTCCTCATTTTATAAATGAGAAACCCAGGGGGGGCTGGGAAGGTGGCTCAGTGGTAGAGCGCTTGCCTTGCATGCATGAGGCCCTGGGTTTGATTCCTCAGCACCACATAAGCAAAAAGAAAAAAG
>NW_012273284.1:0-1728 GCF_000151885.1 Dipodomys ordii
GGGTGATCTAGAAACAGAAACCCTTTCCCAGATCAAGGATGATGAATGCAGAGAGTGGCATGTCCAGCTGTGCTAACAGCAGCCGCGGGGTACAGCGTTTCCATGGTAGACCATGGATGGAAAAACTGTGGATTAGTTTTTGTTCCAACCTTGTAAATCAACACAAATACAATGCTATTCACATTTCGATTAAAGATAGGTGAGAAAACGCTTAACCTAGATACATCACATAAAATACTTTCTTGAACTTGTGCTAGCTCCTTTTCATTCTTCAGGAGGTCAGATAAATTCATGGTCACAGGCATAGGTCACTACCTGAGCAACAAGATGTGTGGCAGAAATCTGTTCTCATACAATCTTGGTGTAGCTTCTGCCTTTGACAGAATTTTGTCTTGATCATCGGTAACACATTCATTCAGAAAACATTTACTTAGCAACTACCATATGTGAGCCCTTGGCCAGTCCTTGGTGTTACGTAGGAAAATGAAACAGCCTCTGCTTTCCAGAGACATGGCCGAGTTGAGGAGTCAGAGAAGAATATCTGTAATTACATTTCTTGATGTGTAGAATCTAGAGGCAAAAAACAGCATGACATACTCAGAGAAAGAGCAAACAGTTCAGTAAGTGTAGAATATCAGCTTCAAGGCAGTGAACTAGAAAGAGAAGAGACTAAAAATTTACTGGGTTAGAACAAAATGCAATTTAACTCCAGCCATATGGTAATGTTTCCCACTAAAGATATTCCCAAAACGGTCAGGTGCCATGGAGACAACCAATCAGAGCTCACTCCATCCCTGGCTTCTCTCTGCATAGGAAGGAATGGATGGTTCACTGATCATTCTCCTGGGGAGGTATATCAATGTGACCTTAGAGATGCTTCAGAGACCAGGCCAGTAAGTTAAGAGCATGGTTATAGAGTCAGCAATGGCAAGGGTGTTGATCAGAACCTTGTCGCTCTCCAGCTGTGAGGCCCTGGGTAAGGTCTTCAACTGCTCAGCATCTGTTTCCACAGTATAGCATGAGAATCAGCATGGACCTCACCTCACTGGAGTGCTGTAGGGTCAAGTAAGGATAAGGGCTTAGTTGCTTAGCACATTTTTAAGAGTTTCTTAAAGGTATAGGTAGCATTCACCCATATATTCATGCCTTCCTCAGACATTTACTATGTACTGTTTTAGATGCTGGGTATTGAACGATGAATAAGGCAGAGTCCTCACTCCTCAAGGAATACTTGGGCAGATGGGCAGATACAGAAGAAAAGAAAGTAACACCCTCTCTGCATTTCAACTTGGCCCCCTTGCAGGACATGACTGGTCCTGCTTCTCTCCATAAGAAGAATAAGATAGAAGTTCAATAACCTTCGATGGAGCCTATGGGAGCCTATGGAAAAGTCTTGAGAAACCAACTGGGGACAAAACAATGAGCAATGGAACAGGATCTCTTGTAGGTTCTGGACCCTATGTTTGAGCTAGTGGAACTAAAAAGGGCACCACAGACCAAATGGATCAACATCATCATTTTGCAGGCAAACTAAGACTCAGAGGATCAAAAAATGTGCTAAGTTCTGTCCATTAAATCGGCCCTTGCACTTAAAAAGAACCCATTTGTTTGCTTTCTTCTTCATTCACCCTGAAGCCTCATTCCCTCTGCACTCTCCATTTAAAGCATACTCATTACATGTGCATGCACATGTATACACACACACACACACACACACACACACACACA
>NW_012273285.1:0-5900 GCF_000151885.1 Dipodomys ordii
GCGTTGAGAATGGGGGAGGGGAGACAACCTGTTACAAGTAAATGAAAACTTAGTGTATGGCTTCTTGGAAGAGATCAATCGGATAATTTATAAAGAAACCAAACCAAACCAAAACTTTTCTCCAGCAGTGTGGCAGGTGACTGGGAAGACAGCACTGGTCAGAACTCAGGAAAGCAGGAAATACTCACGATCATTATAAATGTGCCCAGGAACTCAGAGAGTGTCTCCTTAGCCAGGCTGCTCTTCAAGGCCAGTCTCTGCGTCAAAGTCTTCTTCTCCGGTTCCTTGTCAGGCTGCATCTTGGGGATCCTGTGAGCAACACGCTCCCGCGCTGGTATCTGCTGCTGCTGCTGCTCTTCACCTCCACTAGCACATGCAAATAGAGACTTAAGACAACTTAAATAACTCCTCACAGATTCCTGGCGGTGTCTGATGAGATTTCTCCGATTATGCAAATGCCTTCCCAGTTAGGGCTGGTGCCACCTTTATCCCTTCTTCTCTGCCGTGTTTGTTTCAATTAGAGAGTTACAACCTGAAGTCCTTAATCTTTGTATTTGTGTGTGTGTGTGTGTGTGTGTGTGCCCAATAGATTAATCATTACCTTTATGCTCTAGGTATTTTTTCTCTGCCGAGTTTTTTGGTTTCCAGGAGATGAGAAAAGAGATGTTGTGCAGGTTGTGTTGCCAAACCACAACGATAGGCCCTGTTCCAGAAGAGATTTACATGTTACCCAATTGCGAGGCTTCTGCTTTTTGTTTTGTTTTGTTTTTTGGTCCTATTCAGAAGTGGGTGGTTGGGGTATAACTTGGAACTTTCAAATCAGATATGAATACCTCTAGTGTAAAGATTCTTTACAAAAGAAGAATTTTGTTTGTTTGTTTTTTAATCCAAGCTGGAGAAAAATGAAGAAAACATTAGTTCATTGTTCTACCAAAGTTAATCTCTGAGTTTTGAGCCACATCTCCACTTCTGGCTTTTTCTCTGTATGTGGTACTGATGAATCAAACCCAGGGTTTCATGCATGCTAGACAAGCACTCTATCACTAAGCCACATTCCTGGCCCCTGAGGTTTTTTTTTTTTCCCTCAAGGCTGGTGCTCTACCCCTTCAACCATAGCCCACTTAAGGCTTTTTGGGGTCAATTGGAGATAAGAGTCTCATGGACCAGGTGCCAGTGGTTCACACCTGTCATCCTAACTACTCAGTAGGCTGAGATCTGAAGATCACAGTTCAAAGCCAGCCCTGGCAGGAAAGTCTATGAGACTCTCATTTCCAATTAACCACCAGAAAACCAGAAGTGGCACTGTGGCTCAAGTAGTAGAGCACTTGCCTTGGGCTGAAGAGCTCAGGGACAGTGCCCAGGCCCAGAGTTCAAACCCCACAACCACCAAAAAGAAAAAAAGAGTCTCATGGGCTTTCCTGCCCTGGCTTTCTTTGAACTGTGATCCTCAGATATCAGCCTTCTGAGTAGGCTAAGATGATAGGTGTGAGCCACTACTAGCGCTTAACATCCTTAAAGGCAAGGGATGTGTTTGGCACTAGCTTCTTTGTTCAGCCAGAGAACTCAAGCCTTGTTTCACAAAGCTGGTATGTGTGTGTGTGTGTGAAGAAACATAACCCAGTAGTAGTTTCAAAATGCCTAGGTAGTCCCGTGAAATGAATACCCACGCCGAGCACTCCCTTTCCAAGGCTCCCACAGAGATTTGGGCCAGGCCAGGCCCTCCCCTACCTTTGCAGGAGGCCCTCAGTCATTTCCAGCTGAGGAGGTAGGCAGCAAGGAAGGAGAGGAAGATGTGGGGGGAATTGCTGGAAAGATCCCAATGGCAGCAGACACCACCTAAATCTCTAGGTAAAATGTAGAATTTAGATCTCAGAAATGTTATCAGACTTTCTGGCATCTACAACGGTTAGAGACTCAGGAGACACCCCAGCGTTTTGGCCTTTACCTCTCGCTTAAATGATCATGGCCACTATTGTGTTTGAAGAGTTTCTTCTGACCACATAGTTCCCCAAATCCCAGTGGACAGACCAGAGAAACAGGACTTCATTATTGCAACCCAGGTAGCAATACACAAGGGTTGTTCTGAGTTCGGTCGTTCATTCATCTGACAAGTATTTATGGCATAATCATTGTGTGCTAAGCACTGACTCTCAGCATAAAGCACACAAGATTCTCATTCTTCTCGGAGCCTAGGAGAGAGAGAAAGAGAGAGAGAGAGGAAACAGAGGGAGAGAGAGTGAAAGATCAAAGAGAGGAATGTAAGAGAACGAATCATGGATGTACTGTGGTACAGTCACCAGTGAGATCCATTCTATAGAGAAAAATGCTAGATTCCTATGAGCAAATACAAGAAGTTATTACCTTGGCAGAGAGATCTCGGAAGGTGTTTTCAAGGAAATCCTGTCAGAACTGAGATCAGCTCCGACGCGATAGACTGGAGGTGAACGCGGTGAAATGGGGAAGGAAGTGTTTGTACAAAAGTTTTGAGGGGCAGGGTGGGTCAGCTAGATACTTATCGCAGAATGAAAGCAACACCTACTCTTGTGCTGGTGCAGAATGAGCCTGGAGTTGTGGGCGGGACGGGCGGGATCAGACCACACTGAGCCTTGTAAATTGAGTTTTAGGGTTAGACCTAAGCAGTTTAAATCACTGGAGTGGATTTGACAGGAAGATGACATCACCTGATCTTTGAGTTTTGAAGAGATCATCTTAGCTGTGACAGATCGAGGGCTTTGGAGGGAAACGGAGATGGGCGTAGATCAGTCTTTCAGAGTATTAGAGACCCACAGAATTGAGTGACAGCTCCAACAGCATAGCTGTACAAGGATTCAAGAATCCTCTGTGTCCTAAAATTGGTGGATTGGACGTGGAAGATGAGAAGGGACTCAAGGAAAGTGGCACCGAGCCCAGGGAAAGAAATCTGTGGAGAACCTTTAAAGTGTTCTCGAATGAAGTTGAGCCTCAGGCAAAGTAAGGAGAGCTGTGGATCCAAGTACAGTGAAATTGCCCATGTCTTCCTAGAGATGACAATTGCAGACATGAGAACAGATTAGATTCCCTCTTTGGAGTCTGGAGAGAGCTTGAGCTACCAAACACTTATTTCATGTTCAGGGAGGGGAAGGAGAGAGTATTACTTATTTTATTTTACCTTCAGTCGATTGTCTTACTTTCCACTTCATTACCATAAACAACACCTCACCAACCACAGCCTACGCCTAGCCTTCAGCTATCACCAAAGCATTCTCCAGGCACTGGAGGCTCAGGCCTGTAATCCTAGCTGCTCAGGCTCAGATCAGAAGATCAAGGTTCAAAGCCAACCCAGGTAGGGAAGTCCAGGAGAATCTTTTTTTTTTTTTTTTTTTTGTCAGTTGTGAGGCTTGAACTCTGGGCCTGGGCGCTGCCCCTCAGCTCTTCAGCTCAAGGCAAGCACTCTACCACTTGAGCCACAGTGCCACTTCTGGTTTTCTGGTGATTAATTGGAAATAACTCACAGACTTTCCTGCCCAGGCTGGCTTTGAACTGCAATCCTCAGATCTCAGCCTCCTGAGTAGGATTACAAGTATGAGCCAAGGATGCCCAGCCCTTGAGAATCTTATCTCCAGTTAACCACACACACACACACACACACACACACACACACACACACACACACACGCGCGCGCGCGCGCGCGCGCGCGCCAGAGGTGGAGCTGTGGCTCAAATAATAGAGTGCTAGCCTTGAGCAAAACAAAACAAAAAACAGCTCAGAGACAGTGCCCAGGCCCTAAGTTCCAGCCCCAGGACCAGCATACATACAAACACATAAGCAAAGCATTCTGAGACACATGAAGAGGATAAGTAATGACTACCAACCTTCCCTGGCTCCACCCAGACCCACCCTCCCTCCCACAGCTTAATTAGAAGCCCAAACTGCTTTCATTTATCCACCCTCACAGTAAAAGCTTTCATTCAAGACTAGTCACGTGTCTGAAGCCGTATTAAGCAAGAAGGATTTTAAAGGTATCTATCGACTGTTAAGGAATTAACAGTTTAAGCAGCAATGAGTTCCCAATGAATACCTCACATAAGTGGAGCTTTTGGCTCAAGTGGTAGATTCCTCGCCTTGAGCACAAAAGCTGAAGGACGGTGCCCAGGCCCTGAGTTCAAGCCCCAGGACGGACACACACACAGAAATTAAAATGTCCAGCTTTTCTATTTCATCCAGTCAGACTTTCTAGAATCTGCTTTACCTCCTCCTCATAAATTCCAGCCTCACCTCCCTCGCTACCAACGGAGCTGTTACTTGTGGTTAGCCAGGTTATATAGAGATTCCCTTACCTGCATCTCGGGTCCTCCTGACCCCATGATGCCCAAGCTCCATTCTGTCTGTTCAGCCATCTATTCTTCCCCAGAGTTCTCTTCCCACAAAGCTGAACCATGCTAAGGAAATTCAGATAAATATATTCACTGTCCCTACTGCAATAATTGTGCCATCAGCTCAGCACTGGTCCCGTGCATCTGGAGGGAACTTTTTATTGTAACGGTTCCAGATGCTCTCATGCATTAGAATCACCACATCCTCGGAGATGGATTCTGAAGACCTGAGATCCAATCGAGTCCAGGAATCTCAGATTCCACTCTTCAGGCAGCTATCACACACCTCTCTTCTGTGTCCCACCCTCTCAGGCCCCATCTTTTCTTTTCTTTTTTCTTTTTCTTTCATTAGGGAAACAAGACTCCATTGGCTATCATTCCGTTCAGGCTCCTCCTCTTCCTGAGAAAGTGGCTCCACTTTTATGTCTGTGTTCTCCTTTCTGATTCCCCTTCTTGCTATAAACCCTGTCCCCTGTCCTTACTCCTTAATCTAAAGCTTTGTTCTAGCCCCTCAAGACCTTGGTCAATCAACAAGCTTCTCACATACATGACCAGTCTCTTTCCTACATCGACATTTCTCTAAGGGCCTGAAGCTCAAGGTCTCTTGGGTTGGTGGGGGGGGGGGGGAAATTGAGGAGTCTTATGGTTTGAATTCATGGCCTACCTACTATTCCTAAGCTTTGTTTGCTCAAGGCTAATGTTCTACCCCTTGAGCCACAGCTCCACTTCTGGCTTTTTGGTGGTTAATTGGAGGTAAGTGTCTCTTAGATTTGTCTGCCCCTACTGGCTTTGAACCTTGATCCTCAGGTCTCAGTCTCCTGAGTTGTTAGGATTGTAGGAATGAGCCGCCAACATTGGACTCTTCTACTTTTCTCTCCTTTCCCTTTGGGGAAATGATAGTCTTTCCCCCTTGAGATCATATTTTAAAATGAATACAGAGAATTCAGAAATGTTTAAGTGTATATTAAACTCTCTCACAGTCCTTGAATGCTGTGATTACAAATAAGCTAGAATCTATCCTTCTAGATTATTTTAATAGATTTATATAAAAACTCCTCCCTCCACCCCCCGCATATATGCATTAGATGAAATGGAGGTTTTCCTCATTTAAAACATTCTGTTCACTTTTCTATGCCAATATACAATTCTTCTTGTTTTTTTTGTCAGTCATGGGGCTTGAACTCAGGGCCTGGGTACTATCTTTGAGCTTTTTTTCACAATGGTAGGCTAGCTCTCTACTACTGTGAGCTACAGCTCCAATTTTGGTTTTCTAGTGGCTTATTAGACATAAGAGTCTCAGAGAGGGCTGGAAAGGTGGCTCAGTGGTAGAGCGCTTGCCTTGCATGCCTGAGGCCCTGGGTTCGATTCTTCAACACTACATAAGCAGAAAAAAAAAGCCAGAAGTGGCGCTGTGGCTCAAGTGGTAGAGCACTAGCCTTGAGCTGAAGAGTTGAGGGACAGTGCCCAGGCCCAGAGTTCAGGCCCCACGACTGGACCCCCCCCCAAAAAAAAGTCTCAGAGACTTTCCTGCCTGGGCTGGCTTTGAA
>NW_012273286.1:0-2885 GCF_000151885.1 Dipodomys ordii
TGAAGAGCTGAGGGACAGTGCCCAGGCCCAGAGTTCAGGCCCCACAACTGGACCCAAAAAAAGAAAGAAAGAAAAAGCTAGAAATGGGTAGCTCAGGTGGTAGAGTGCTAGCCTTGAGCAGAAGGAGTTAGGGTAGTGTCCAGGCCCAGAGGTCAAGGCCCGGGACAGCCTGTGTACCACCCTCCCTTCCCAAACTGGCAGCTATATACTAAGTCATAGATGGTCCTTCCTGAATCAAAAGCTTATCAGTGTGCTTTAAATACTGTTTTTGGTTTTAGGTTTTAGTACCTTTTACTGGAATATTAGTTGGGTTTGCTTTTTTTTGGGGGGGGCGGGTCTGGTAGTGGGGCCTGAACTCTGTGGGCCTGGGCACTGCCCCTCAGCTCTTCAGCTCAAGGCTAGCACTCTACTACTTGAGCCACAGCACCACTTCCGGCTTTTTTCTTTTTGCTTATGTGGTGCTGAGGAATCGAACCCAGGGCCTCAAGAATGCAAGGCAAACACTCTACCACTGAGCCACCTTCCCAGCCCCTGCTTTTTTTTTTTTTTTAAATCTTCTTATAAAACTGATGGAAGTGAATCCCATAGTTCAATTTAGCTGATAGGTTTCTTTCTATACTAAGGTGGGCAACAGGGGATGATATGTGAAAATAGCATGTGCCTTATCTTTACTAAGATCTGTAGAAGCTTATTCACTAAATAGTAAAATTCAAAATGTTTGATTTTGGAGTTTTAGATGATGTTAATAAAATAAATTACATGCAAAGCATAGTCATGAAGTTTTTCATTGTTTTAATTTCAGGTTTGATTTGGCCAACTGTAACTTAAATGATGAGCATGTCAACAAAATAAACTCAGATCGAATTCCAGATGTGGTAAGACTTCAGATTTTTCTTTTTTTTCATGTTACAGAGGATTTATGTAACCTTGTAAGATACATAAGTTCACACTTGAAAATAGCAAATCAAAATACATTATCATGCAGGCATAATAGCAAAAGTCTTTGTTTTAAATCATTTTTTTTGTTGAGATTATTCCAAGATTTATTCCTTTTTATTATTATTTTTTTGATTCCTCTTTTTTTTTGTTGTTGGTTATGGGGCTAGAACCCAAGGTTTGGGTGCTGTCCCTGAGCCTCTTTGTGCTCAAAGCTAGTGCTCTACCAGTTGAGCTACAGTGCCATTTTGGGTTTTTGAGTGGTTAATTGAAGATGAGAATCTCATGGGAACTTTTCTGCCCAGGCTGGGCCGGCTCAGGCTTAGCCTTCTGAGTAGCAAGGTTTATAGGTGTGAGCCACTGGTGCCCAACTTGGTTATTCTTTATAATGAAATTTTCATTCTTGGGCTGGGGGAAAGTGGCTTAGTGGTAGAGTGCTTGACTTGCATGCATTAAGCCCTGGGTTCAATTCCTTAGTACCACATAAACAGAAAAAGCTGGAAGTGGTACTGTGGCTCAAGTGGTAGATTGCTATCCTTGAGCAAAAGAAGCTCAGGGATAGTGCTTGGGCCCTGAATTCAAGCCCGAGGACTGGTCAAAAAAAAAAAAAAATCATTCTCTGTAAAATAATTAAGTTTACAGCCAGAAATAATGGCCTTTAGAATTTCAGGTGCATTCCAAAAGTAGGCTCAGCTTACTTAATGTATACTATTGAAATTCTGAAGAGGGCATCTAGAGTTAAGAACATTATTCAGTATTAAATCTAATTGAAGTTGAAAATCTTCAGTTGTTAAAACTGGGAAGGTGGCTCAGTGGTAGAGGGCTTGCCTTGCATGCATGAAGGCTTGGGTTTGATTCCTCAGCACCACATAAGCAGAAAGCTGGAAGTGGTACTATGGCTCAAGTGGTAGAGTGCTAGCCTTGAGCTGAAGAGCTGAGACCCAGAGTTCAGGCCCCACGACTGACAAAAAAAAAAAAAAAAAGTACCAGTGTAAAACTGAAAAGTTTAGTTAGAACCTAGTGAGTGAAAAACCCTGTCTCCTGTTTGACTTCATAATTATTCCATAGTATTCTGAGATACATTTGATAAAAATTATATATAGTTCTGTAAGTACTTAATAGAATAAAAGAAAGTGTCTGCTTACAATTCATAGTTAGAATGAAGTATGTGAATGGTAGTAAAAACTGAAGTTGATTAAAACACCCTGCAGCTTTTAGATATTGAAGAAAGTTAACCCAGGTGCAATGGCTTACATATGTAATCCAGCTACTCAGGAATTACATTCTCATGAAATTATATGGAGGAATATTTGTAAATCCTCTTGCCCTTGCTGCTTTATCCTGAGGTGTAGCCATCATCATCATCAATTTGATGACTTTGCTACTATTCTCATAACTTTTCATTTTTAAAACTGTTGAATTTTGTGGCCCTACTGTGTAGTTTCTATTTGATAACTGATGACTGCCATTGTAGGTATTAATTAAGAAGAGTTATGACCGTAGTAAACGTCAGCGTCGTAGAAACTGGAAACTAAAGGAGCTTGCAAGAGATCGAGAAAACATGGATACAGATGATGAAAGGTCCTGCTTGTCTTTCTACCCGCTATGCAGCCTCCTCATCCTTACGAGTCATTTCTGTGTTGTAAAGAAATGGGCATCATGATTGATCCTTGCTCTCAGTTTGCATTTTGTCTTCTTATGCCAGGGTGTTAGTGGACTTGTGTGTATGGTGTGACATTTAATACAACTTACTAATTATTTCCTGGGTTATCACCTTATAATTGCACTCATTAATTTTTTTTTTTTTGCCAGTCGTGGGGCCCGAACTCTGGGCCTGAGCACTGTCCCTCAGCACTTCAGCTCAAGGCTAGTGCTCTACCACTTGAGCCACAGCGCCACTTCCAGCTTTTTTCTGCTTATGTGGTGCTGAGGAATCGAACCCAGGGCCT
>NW_012273287.1:0-2213 GCF_000151885.1 Dipodomys ordii
ATATATCTTTAAAAAAGAAGTAGATCTCTACTCATGATGGCATGATCTGGTGCATAGAAAATCCTAAGAAACCTGCAAAACTGTTGTGAAATAGCTAAGGAAAACATCCAGCAAGTTTGCAGGATATAAGAGCTTGCCTAGGTTGTCCTCAAAAGTCCTCCTGCCTCAGCCTCCCAAGTAGCTGGAACTATGGGTGTGTGCCACCATGCCTAGGTAAGATACAAGATCAATATAGAAAATATCCACTGCATTTCTCTACCCTGGCAATGCACCACCAGATGGATTCAGAAAGCATTCTCCCTCTGGTTTTCACACGTGTTGCCAGGGAGGGCAAATACAGTCATAATGTATGAATATGGAACCAGGTAACTTGAGGGTATGGGTAGGTTGGGACAGATAGGGAAGAACGACAGAAGAGTGACGTTGATCAAGATGCACTGTACTCATGAACTGTCCGGTTGAATTGAAACCCCTTTGTACAATTGACCAAAGATGAGGCAGGAGAGTCCACCAGGCTCTTATCTCCAATTAATCATACACACACAAAGTTGGAAGTGAAGCTGTGCTCAAGTGGTAGAGTACTAGCTGTAAGGGGGGGAGGGGGGGAATGACCCTGGAAGGAAATGTAGCCTTCCTGATGCTTGACACCTCTTCTCACACTCTATTGGCTTATGCCTGGTCACATGGTAACAGCCAGCTGCACAGGAGGCTGGGAAATGTAGTTTTTACTTGGCAGACACATGGTTGCATATCTGTGATTCGGTGAAGAGTTGTCATTTCTACCACACCACCTGGATCCATCCTCCGAGCACAAGGCTACCACTTGAAGGTCTCAATCTTCCAGATCTGTTTCCCTCACTCCCCAACCCCCACACTTGGCTCTCCTCCAGAGTTCCCAGGCTTACTTACAGACCCTCCAGCTGCTCAGGTGTCCAGCCTATAGCTTCTGCCTCTCTAAAGATAAAATGCAGATGGGGCTGGGAAGGTGGCTCAGGGGTAGAGCGCTTGCCTTGCATGCATGAGGCCCTGGGTTCCATTCCTCAGCACCACATACACAGAAAAAGCCAGAAGTGACGCTGTGGCTCAAGTGGTAGAGTGCTAGTCTTGAGCAAAAGAAGGTCAGGGACAGCGCCCAGGCCCCGAGTTCAAGCCCCAGGACTGGCAAAAGAAAAAAAAAAGATAAAATGCAGATACTCTCAATGGACCCTGTGTGGCCTATCCCGTATTCCTCTGCCCTGTGCCCACACCTGCCCTGTGCCCACACCTGCCCTGTGCCCACACCTGCCCTGTCCTCTGGCCACATTGCCTTCTTTCAACCCCACCATAGAGCCCTGCCATCTGGTCTAGAATCCTACACACACACACACTCACATGCACGCACACACACACACGTGAATGCACACACACACACACACCCCTAACAGCTGCGGTCCCACCCGCAGGACAGCGGCAGCTGTGCCCTGCTCCCTGCAGCCCCCTCTAAGCTCGCGTAACACCCACCACAGCTGCAACCAGTCCGGCCCACAACTGGTGCCAGCTGCCCCCTCCTCTCTCTGTCGCCCAACCCTCTGATGAGCACGGCCAGTCTAGGACCTGGCACTGGCTGCCCTACGGCAGGCTGGCAGCACATGCCCCGAGCGGTCAAAGGTCTCGCTGTAAGGAGATGTGCCAAACCCCAGGGGAGCCTGGTATTTCTGGAAACATGGCCCTGGGGTCTGCTTCCCTTGGGGCCCCGTCCCTGTGCCCAGGGACAGCAAGAGAAGCACAAGGCCCAGGGTTAACGGCTCTGACTTCTGCCCACGCCACCCTTCCCAGGGGACGCTCCGTTCAGGAGCCCGAGGCACCGAGGCTGGGCGCGTGGCAGTAAGATGGTGGGTCTGGAAGGGAGGCAGTGGATTTGATGCCCAGGCCCTCCGGTCTCCATGCCGGGACTCAGCCGGGCATCAACTCCTGACACTAAGGAAATCACCTCCCCATGAACGCACCCTGCCTGCAGGCTCAGAAGGTCCCTGCACAGAAATGCCTGCTGTGAGGAAGAGGCCAGAGAGGAAGAGACACGTGCAGAGCTGAGCCCTGAGCCCTTGAACGGGAGGAAGGATGGGGCAGGGGCCGGGCGGCCCTCAGCCCGAGCCAGTAGTAGCAGCAGCAGCCAGAACTCATCCACCCAGTCCCCCCCCCCCCCCTGGCCACAGACATGTAGAAGCAGGGGGGGG
>NW_012273288.1:0-1069 GCF_000151885.1 Dipodomys ordii
CTTTTTTCTTTTTGCTTATGTGGTGCTGAGGAATTGAACCCAGGGCCTCATGCATGCAAGGCAAGCGCTCTACCACTGAGCCAACTTCCCAGCCCAACCTCCAAATATTTATATACAGGGTCAGTCAATGAAATTAGACACTAAGACAGGTAGATGATAGAGGTAAGACTGAACAAAACAAATTTGGAATTTATATGCCAGAGAGGTCTAACTAAGAGAGTTGGTTGTGTTTGATAAATTTACCTTATAAAGTTCTAAAAATACAAGACTGTCTTTTAGTTTTAAATATATGTCCTCTAGACCACATATTAAAAAAAAAAAGAATGTGCTACTTAAAGTATTGACTGTAAATTTTAACTTTACTTTTCCAGCAAAATCTTAAAAATTTGAAAAGTCTTGACTTGTTCAACTGTGAGATCACAAACCTGGAAGATTACAGAGAAAGTATTTTTGAGCTGTTGCAGCAAATCACATACTTAGATGGATTTGATCAGGAGGATAACGAAGCACCAGACTCGGAAGAGGAAGATGATGAGGGTAATCATTCTTAGTACTCTTAAGTGTGTCATAATCATAGACTCCAAGCTGGTCATGAAAATTAGATTGGGATTAGAGATTCCAGTAAGAAAAAGCCCATGTAAGATATTACTAAGACAAGAAAAATTAAAAATCCATGGCTACAGCCTTTTTTTTTCAGTGTCAATCCTGAAACTTAGGGCTTTGTGCTCTTGCTCAGCTTTGTTCACTCTGCTGGTGTTCTATTACTTGAGCTACACCTCCAGTCCTGTGTGTTTGGTGGTTAGTTGGAATTGTGTGCCCTGGATGGCTTTGAACCTTGATCCTCAGATCTAAACTTTTCTGAGTAGCTAGGATTATAGGACTGTGCTACTGGAACCTGGATAGTCTGGAGATTTTTTTTTTTGTCCTTGTGGGCCTGGCCACTGTCTCTCAGCATTTCAGCTCAAGGCTAGCGTTCTACCACTTGAGCCACAGCGCCACTTCCAGCTTTTTTTTTCTTTTTTGCTTATGTGGTGCTGAGGAATCAAACCCAGGGCCTCATGCATGCAAG
>NW_012273289.1:0-6055 GCF_000151885.1 Dipodomys ordii
CTCTTCAGCTCAAGGCTAGCGCTCTACCACTTGAGCCACAGCGCCACTTCTGGCTTTTTTCTTTTTGCTTATGTGGTACTGAGGAATCGAACCCACGGCCTCATGCATGCAAGGCAAACACTCTACCACTGAGCTGACTTCCCAGACCCATAAATTTGTATTATTAGAGATGAAAAGGGGAATCTTAGAGAAGATACCACTAAAAAGCAAAGAAACATTACAAAATATTTTGAAAACTTCCACTTAAATTAGAAAATGTAAAAGAAATATATCTTGTACATCATCTCCTACTGTATACAATATATAGTGTCCTACTCTATATATTATATACATGTATTATATTATATACACTTATATAATATCTTACTACAATTAAATCAAGGCGATATAAGCAAACAGATTTATAAAAAGTAAGAAGATTGGCATAGTAATTAAGAATTTCCTAATAATGAAAAATTCAGGGCTGGATATATTTGTTCTGAATCCTTTCAAATTTTAAGAAAATAGAACAGCAATGCTTCTCAATCTGCTCCATAAAATAGAAACCAAGGGGATCTTGGCACTGGTGGTTCACACTGGAATCTTAGCTACTCAGGAGGCTGAGATCTAAGGACTGCAGTTCAAATATAGCCTGGGTTTGGGGTCCTGAAACTCTTATCTCCAATTAAGCACCAAAAAGCTGAACATATAGCTGTTCCAAATGATAAGAGTAGTAGCCTTCAGCAAGTAAGGTCTGGGACAGTGCTAGGTCCTGAGTTCATCACAGTATTTGCTTACAAACACATGTGTACGTATATACATGTGTACACACATACATGTTCACCCATATATACACATGCAAAAGAACACTTTCTAATTTATTCTGTGAAGCCAATATTCCTTGGTATCAAAGCACAGTTAAGGAGACAATAAATAAAGAAAACTATAGATCAATTTCTTTGATGAAACTAGATGCCTCTTGTCTTTCTAGACAAATAAAACCCAGTAGGGCCAGAGCTCACAAGGTAGCGATTTCAACGCAATAAATAAATAACAAAAGTAAATCTAAAGCATACTTCTACAAATTCAAGTACTTCTTTACAAAATCACCAAAGCCAAATCTGCAGGTCTTCACAAGATATTATGAGGCCATCTGAAGAAGATTTTTGTGAGCATGTGGTGAGCAAATCTTCAAAACATCAGAGAAAGACCAGCCTTAAGTAAAGAAAAATATAAAGGAAGAGAGGGAAGGAGGGAGGCAGATAAATTGAGAAGGAGAGAAACAAGCAAAATGATGAAAGTATAAGAGATTATAGAAACATTACAAAATAGATTTTGAGAAAAGGGGGGAAAATACCATGCTTCACTATTATAATCTAGAGAACTAGAGAGGGCAATTCTACTGCACGCCTTATTAAATTGACTTCTCCATTTCTCCCCAGGCTGGACTGCACAGAGGAAATTCATTAGCTCCATTTAAATGCACACCCCAGAGCCCAGCTTCAGTTTCTAGTGGAGCACAACACATTTCACATTGGATAAACCACTATGACTCTAGAGAATGAATTTTTTTAACTTAAATCAACCTTCATGGAACAGTTTGTATTCTTACGATTTTTTCATTATAAGTGAAGAACTACTCTATAGACAAGGACTGTAGAAAGTCATTATGCTAAATAATTCATAGTAAGGGAATTTTTTTTGTAATGAGATCAACAAGGCACTAATGCTCTTGGCCATTGGCTTGGTCTTAGAAATAATTTTTGTGTTGCAAACTTTTTCCTGTATTGTTCTTGTTAAAGTGGAATTTAACTGTGCAAAAAACCTTAAAAACCAATGAATACAAGTAACCTGTAATTCAGACTTCAGAATATATTTTTAACTGTTTATATGTAACCCCCCAATTATAGTAAATGATCATGTTCTTTTCTTTATAGTTTTTTTTCTTCCTCATAGGTTTTCCAACAGTGTCTATTTTAGATTAGAAACCCCTACCTTTTCCTTAAGATGGTTTCCTAAAACCATCTATTCTTTCAAAAATGCAATAATTAGATTGTCCATGCTCATGAATTTAGAGATTGATAACTTTCAAAGTTATATTTCTAGACCATTTCCCAAACTTCATACATACGTGATCCAGCTTTCTGCTGGTTGTCCTGTGTAGGTGTATTATAATCTAATGCACAAAGCAGAATTCCTTCCTTCCTTCCTTCCTTCCTTCCTTCCTTCCTCCTTCCCTTCTTTTCTTCCTTCCTTTCTTTTTTTTTTTTGTCAGTCATAGGGCCTAAACTCTGAGCTTGGGCACCATTCCTCAGCTCTTCAGCTAAAGGCGAGAGCTCTACCTCTTAAGCCATAGCACCACTTCCTGCTTTTTCTGCTTATGTGGTGCTGAGGAATTAAACCTAGGGCCTCATGCACACAATGCAAGCATTCTACCACCGAGCTACCTTCCCAGACCCTCAAAGTAGAATTTTTCATGCTACCCCCAAGAACATCTCCATCTTGTCTTGTAACTATTAACGTAAACAATGACACTATGTTCATCTACTCAGCCAGGTTAGATGCACTTCATGCCCTCCTCCTTTACTGAAATTATCCTCATTGGAGACATTTCATTAAATAGGAGAAAGCAATGTTCTAACAGTCTTGGGGTCAAGAAGGTCAGATAGGAGATGATGGTGATCAGTAGCTTTATTAAAATGTCCTTCCTCACAATACAGTAGCATGAAAGATACTTGAGTACAGACAGGGGAGGGGGGGTTGGTAAGCGGGGGGAGCCTATATGAAACACATACACCCACCCATGACCTTTTTCTTGGTATTCCTGAGAAATTTTCAGAAAAAAAAATCATCGGGTTGGGCCATGTAAGTTTACATGGGCTTATACCACTGATTATCACTTCACTAACATAAGACATCTTTCTATCACTAAAAATGACATAAGTAAATGTTACCATTTTAAAAAACAGGCATCTTTGACCTAAGAACAATTAAATAGTAGATGCTGTTTAAAATAGAAAGATAGCATTAACCAATACAATTTTCAAATTACACATTTGATTTTAAGAGGAATTATATTTTAAAAGGCATCCATGGCTATACTTGAGAAGTCTGAATATATGCTAAATAATTATTATAATATTTGATATATAGAAACAAATTAAAAGAAGCAAGTCACAAAAAATTATTATGTTTATCAATGTAAAATTTGTTTCCGGAAATGAGTCAAGGTATTGCTATTTTGTCCAGTAAGAGCATAGAAGTAGACTACTAGAGGAACCGCAGTGCCACTGGGAAGACCATCGGAACAAGGAGAATTCATGGCAGACCCTTGCAGATGAGTAAGTGAAACATGTAGAAATTGAGCAGGGATTTAGGGGACTGGCAGTGAACTAGCTTTCTTGTTATGTAGCTGATATGTAGAATACAGTCATATCCATCAAGTTTCCTCTTCCCCTGAAGTCCTAGAGGAGAACCCAAAGTACTTAGATAATCTGAAGTTGTTTATACAACAAACAAACAAACATGGACACACACACACACACACACACACACACCAGAGAAAGAAAGAGAGAAAGAAAGAAAGTAGGAAGCAAGGAAGAAGGAAAGAAGGAAGGAAGGAAGGAAGGTAGGAAGGAAGGAAGGAAAGAAGGAAGGAAAGAAGGAAGGAAGCAAAGAAAGAAGGAAAGA
Source organism: Dipodomys ordii (assembly GCF_000151885.1). NCBI lineage: Eukaryota > Metazoa > Chordata > Mammalia > Rodentia > Heteromyidae > Dipodomys > Dipodomys ordii. The sequence continues at coordinate 3,670 of NW_012273289.1, forward strand.
AAGAAAGAGAAACAGAAAGAAAGAATGAAAGAAAGGAAGAGAAACAGAAAGAAAGAATGAAAGAAAGGAAGGAAGAAAGAAAGAAAGGAAGGAAGGAAGGAAGGAAGGAAGGAAGAAAGGAAGGAAGGAAGAAAGAGTGGGAGGGAGAGGGGAAAAGAAGGAGGAAAGAAGGGAAGGAGGGAAGGAAGGAACTAGAAAGGAAGGGAGGGAGGAAATAAGAAAGGAGGAGGCTGCAATGCTTTATAAGAAATGTACTCATTATCTTGCCCATGTAATTGTAACCCCTCTGTACAGTATGTTCACAAAAAAAAAATAAGGAAGGAAGAAGGAAGGAAGGAAGGAAGGACAGAAAAAGAAAGGAAGGAAGAAAAAAGGAAGAAGAAGGAAAGAAAGAGAAAGAGAAAGAAGAAAAAGAAAGGAAACAACAATTATTTTTTACACCATAGATCTGTAGATTGAGAAATCTTTAGAGACCAATCTATATTAGTTTCTGCTAGGAGCAGGCAGCTTGTATATCTTGTGAACTGCAAACACACCATAAGTATAAACACAGAATGATTCAGTATGCATGCTTCACATGCAAGAAAATTTCTTTAAGGCATGCAAAATTTGCAAGCAATGTGAAAATTCGTTAGTGGTCACGTGTATAACTTTTGCTTTAAGTAGAGAATATGAGTTATTTGTCTGAATTTATTCAAAGGTGTCTAAATCATCAGGAACCTCTAAAATGAATACTCCCATTTCTTTACAACTATTCACCTGTCAGGAAAGCAGTTTCCCAAGGGATCAGAGGAATTCAATCTCCTTGGTAGTTTTTGTACTAATTAATCATTTCACAGCAAAAATTTATGAAATAGGCAAATAACGAGGCAAATTAAGTATGTTTTCTTTTTTGTTGTAATTCTCGCTCTAGTAAGCATGTCCACAATTATTTGTCTCTGGTTCTTGCCTCTTTAGTGTGAAAGCTTTTCCATGGAAAAAAGCAAAAAAAAAAAAAAACCAAACAAAAAAAACTTATGTAATCTGACAGATATAGGAAAGTTTCCATCCAAAGAGTTTACTTCTTTTTTTTCCATAATGTAATCATCAGCTATCAACCACTTTGTGATACTCAATATGCTTTTTTCTTATACATCTATATATTTTTCAGACTAGGAAAACCACTTCTACAATTTTGGCCCTGGAGACCAGGGAGCTGGCAGTATTGCACATGACAGCATTTCTTGGCTGTGACATTCACATGTGACTCGTATATTTTTCCTCTCCCTGGGTTTAATGGAAACCTTGAAGCCAGAGTCACAACACAATAAATGCTGTGACTCAGCCCTCCCTCCTACCCTGTTAATATTCTGTCTGAAAATTATTTATTTCTATTCTTTCTTCTTATCCCCTTTCCTTTTATCTTTTGCGATTACCTGGAGAATTATTTCCCCCAATTCTAGCCTAGCAGCTGGTGCTATAAAAGTCTACTGAATTTTATCCTTGTGACAAAGAATCTTATGCTGTCATAAAGATACCCTGAGCATCCCTCAGCATTCTTAGGCACAGCGGAAAGAAATGCACCTGGGATCCCAGAGTTGCAGACAGACTTGAAGGCTACGAAATATCACAGGGCTTGAATCTGGCCACTGGTCAGCTCAGACCTGACATCTAGCCAAGGAATGCTGGGCTAGCTAGGAAGGATTTAGAGCCACTGAAGACTCCATCTAATGAGTACTTTGCAATCAAATTATAATGGTGGAGTCTAGTCACCATAAATGTTACATATTCTGTTTTATTTACTTTTATAAAATTCCTTGAAAATCTTTTAATGACATATAAACTTCTTGAAAGCCTCCTAGGAGTTAATAGTCTTACAAAAATTAACATAAAAGAAAGTCATTCATTTCTATGAAATTTCCAACATGCCAGTTCACTTTGCAAATGTAGATTTTGTGTACATTACCTTCATATTTATTAAGATGCTGCTATGTTCTCCTAAACTCGTATTCAATTCTTCACTAGCATTGCTTGGGATGCCCTTAATCTGGGAACCACCAAACTCAGAAACATTGTTAAGAGCTAAGATTGAAAGTTTCATATGATAGGAGTTATTATGGACTTATAGACTAAGACAAAGTTTCAGAATCTAGATTCTATCAGATTGGTCTTAATTTTATTTTATTTGAAAATGCTAAAAATCAGAGGACTTATGGTTAAATAAGTGAACTGTGTTTGACAAGAGGACAATGTCTGCTCCTTATTATAGTCTAGTCTAGGTTTCTAGTACACAAGTACATAAAACTGGGGTCCATTCTTCTTCTTCTTTCTTCTTCTTCTTCTTCTTCTTCTTCTTCTTCTTCTTCTTCTTCTTCTTCTTCTTCTTCTTCTTCTTCTTCTTCTTCTT
>NW_012273290.1:0-1768 GCF_000151885.1 Dipodomys ordii
AAGCAAGGGTTCTACTCAAACTCCTTGCCTGTCTTACTATTTCGATTTGCAGAAAACTCCCATTTAGGCATAGAAGAAACATAGTTGCCAACGAGAAAGCAATCAAAACTCCCAAATTAGAAAATTTGTAAAATGGGGAAAACAACACTGCTTATGAGGTTGATGTGAAGATTAACTGGATCTGTGTGTGTGTGTGTGTGTGTGTGTGTGTGTGTAAAGTGCCTAGAACTGTGCCTGATGTATGGTATTTTTGCCATTATTATTATTGTATTTACTATTATTATGGCATTCTACCTTGAAACCATACCTCTTTTGCACCAGTTAATTTTTAAAGAATTTTATTGGCATACATTAGTTGTATGAGGGGTTTCATTGTGACAGTTCCATCATATGGGCAATGTGCTCCATCAACTTCACCCCCCATTCTCCCTTCTTTTCTTTTTTTTTGTTTTTTGTTGTTGGCGGTGGTGGTGGTGGTGGTGGTCATGGGGTTTTAACTCTGGGCCTAGGTGCGCTCTATCACTTGAGCCACAGCACCACTTCTGGTTTTCTGAATGGTTTATTGGAGATAAGAGTCTCACAGGTCCAGGCAGGAAAGTCCGTGAGACTCTTATCTTCAATAAACCACTCGAAAACCGGAAGTAGTGCTGTGGCTCAAGCAGTAGAGCACTCGCCTTGAGCTGAAGAGCGCAGGGACAGCCTTGAGCTGAAAAGTGCAGGGACAGCGCCCAAGCCCAGAGTTCAAGTCCCTCGACCACCACCAACAACAACAAAAAAAGAGTCTCACAGATTTTTCCTGCCCCTGTTGGATTTGAACTGTGATCCTCAGATCTCAGCCTCCTGAGTAGCTAGGATTACAGGCATGAGCCACGGGTGCCAGCTCCCTTCTCCTCTTTATTAAGACAATTTCAACAGATTTTACTGCTATATTTTCAAACATATAAAGTACCTTGACCAATATTTGCTCTTATTTATCCTTTCTGTTGTTCACCCCTCCCACTGATACCCAGCCTAAACTTTTTGTTTTGTTTTGTTTTTGTTTGTTTGTGTCAGTTGTGAGGCTTGAACTCTGGGCCTGGGCACTGTCCTTCAGCATTTCAGCTCAAAGTTAGCACTCTACTACTTGAGTCACAACACCACTTCCAGTTTTCTGGTAGTTTATTGGAGATAAGAGTCTCAGAGCCTTTCCTTCCCGGGCTGGCTTTGAACTGTGATCCTCAGATTTCAGCCTCTTGAGTAGCTAGGATTACAGGCGTGAGCCACTGGTGCCTGGCTTAAACTAGTTGTTTTTGAGATAGTCTTGCTTCCTGCCCAGGCTTGTGCTTGGACTATGATCCACCTGTTTTAGGCTTCTTATCCACAAACATGTCCAACATCTTTCCAGTAAGATGGGAGTCCTGAGGGCTTTTCTGCCCCAAAAGAACCTCAGTCCTTCTAATCTCAGCCTGTCATGTAGTTCAAGTGTGTCCTCATACATAGCATCTTTCGACCAAGAAGAGTTCTTGTGAACATTTCTACCCAGGCTAGCCTCAAACCATGATCCTCCCATTCTCACCCTCCCAAATGGTAAGGATTACAAGCCTAAATGATTGGAGCCTAGTTTATCTTTTTTTTTCTTTCTTTTTTTTTTTAATTTTTAAGAAGTACTGAGTTTGTAGTAGGAAACGAGGGCTCTACTCCAAGCTTTATAATCTACTTTTTAGCCCACTTTGGGCAAATAACCAGCCTCTCCATGGTTCATCTGTGCAATGGGTTCTTTTTTTTTTTT
>NW_012273291.1:0-2023 GCF_000151885.1 Dipodomys ordii
AAGGGGAAACAAAGGAGGAGGCTACAATGCTTGGTAAGAAATGTACTCATTATCTTGCCCATGTAATTGTAACCCCTCTGTACAGTATTTTCACATTAAAAAAAAGAAAAACAAAGGAGGAGGTAACAATGCTCGATAGGAAATGTAATCATTATCTTACTCATGTAACTGTAACCCCTATGTACACTATTTTTACAATAAAAAACATTAAAAAAGCCCTAGTACTGGTGCTCATGTGAGTGTGCGTGCACACATACACATACACACACACAATGGAAGATAAATTTTGAGGCTTTTGGTTAAAGGTAAGAGAATGATACACATAACAGGAAAAAATAGCAAGAACATGAGGTTCCATCTCATCTGCTTTCTGGGTGCAGTGCCACATGCCTGTTATCTTAGCTATAGAGAAAGCACACTGTGTGGGCATGGTGGTGTGTACCTATCATACCCAGTGACACAGGGTAATACAAGTAGGAGGACTGCAGCTTAGACTGGGACATGCATAAGACCTTACCTTGAAAATAACCAAAGCAAAAAGGGACTAGTGACATGGTTTAAGTGGTAGAATGCTTACACAAGGTCCTGAGTTAGTCCCTAGTACTACATACACCCACTAACTAACTAAATAATAAAATGATAGAAGAACAGCAATATGGAAAGCTATTTGTCAAATATAATCAAGTGAAGAAATAAAAGCAATATATAGAGTATTTCATTTCAAATAAAAATCGATACATATTAATGTCTAGGAACAAGCTATTTTACATTGATGATCTCAGGATTTGGTCTCATAACAGGCATTTTTCATATTCTTCTTTGGCTTCAATTTTAAATTGCTGTGCAATGAAGATCTGTTGCTATATAGTAAAAACTTCAACAAAAGTTATTCAAAAAAATCAGCGCTCACAATAAATAAGTACTATGAGAAATATTAGTTTTAGGTCTTGGTGGCCCCGCCAAAATATCTAAAATCTGAAAAAATAATATAGGCTCATGGAAGCCTGCGATGCTTTTGCTCTCACAATGTAGCCTTGTGGGGCACTAGGTGTCTGGACCACTGATGGTGATGGTGGCTGAGGGGACTGGCTTTGCTCTCCAGAGCAGCTGGCAAAGAGGACAGCTGTACACAAAAGAACTCAAGAATTAGCACATGGCTTACCTAGGACAAAGGCTCTTGTTATGTTGGCTCCATGTGACAGGGCAGAGGCCTCCGCGACTATTTTTTGCACCTTAGTCACACAGCCAAGACTATGTGAACAACAAGGGACTCAGGCCCCAGATTTCCATTTTACATTAATAGAGAGTGAAGCGCAGAAAGGCTTGTGTGCATGCTGCCCAGTCCTCATTCCTTCCTCAAAGCTGTAGCCATGTGTTTGTTGAAGTGAAATCCGTGCCACTGTGTCTGATAAGTAACATGTCCATTTCTGGAATAGATTCTTGACTCACAAAAGAAGCGTTCACTTTTGAGATATTACTTTAAGGTTCCCCAAATTTCACTTCTCCCCTTGCTTTTGTGAAATGAGAGAATCATGGTCAGTGTGTTACTGTGCCTGGGCTATAGAACCATGACGTGCACCAGGACTAGGGATCTGTTAGTCAACTGACCTTTAAATGCACATACCAGAATCTCACCATTTACTAGTCAAAACAGGGTTGGCTCAAAACAAAACAGCTTTTTGGGGGAGGGGGTGTTGTTGGGGCTTGAACCCAGGGCCTGTGCACTAATCATGAGCTCTTCTTGGCTAGCACTTGGAGCCACAGCTTCACTTCCAGTTTTCTGGTGGATTATTAATTGGAGCTAAATGTCTCATAGACTGCCTGGGCTGACTGAACCGTGATCATTAGATTTCAGCCTCCTGAGTAGCTAGGATTACAAGCATTAGCTACTGGTGCCTGGCAATCTTGCACATTGTTGTCTCAGAATTCATGGTGTTGCCAATGGAATTCTATGCCTCCATCAGAAAGAATGACATTGCCCCATTTGTTAGGAAATGGAAAGACTTGGAAAAAATTATATTAA
>NW_012273292.1:0-6719 GCF_000151885.1 Dipodomys ordii
AATGCTTGATAAGGAATGTACTCATTATCTTGCCCATGTAATTTTAACCCCTCTGTACAGTATTTTCACAATAAAAAATTTAAAAAAAGAATAAATTTGGTAAAAAAAATGGTTTCCAGATTCTTCTAAAATAAGATTCTTTTCAAATGTCAAACATGTATAATACTATTACAATGTCTTAGAAGCAAGTCAAACACAAATATTTACCACATTTCTCTTGATATTTTTGAACAAATATAAAATTAACTTTTAAAAGATATAATTTAAAACTATCAAAAATGGAAGAAAAAAATATGTCTACTTACAAATTTTTAATGTCAACTGCCCCTCGGAAAGCCTTCCTTGGAATGGCCTGAATTTGATTCTCACTGAGATCACTAAAAAAAAAAAAAAAAAGCAAAAAAATGAGAATTTACATCAGAAGATTTTACTTTAAAATGATTCTAACCGAAGTGTCAAGCGGTAGACATCAGCAATGCAGCAACAGAAAAAGAAACTGTCATAACTGTGTTCACAGCAATTAGTAAAAATCTAAAAGCTTGAAAAAAACCTATGTAGCTAGAGAATATAGGTATGTCAAATAAAAATATTTTACATTCTTACCAGAATAAAAGTAGTGCATCTTAATTTTATTTTGTCTATTGTAAATTGCTTTCCGAAAGTATACTTATATTACCCTTTCTTTGAGTTTATAATTGATTATTGTACTCTTTCAGAGTTGCCCCAATTCTGCAAAATAAAATATTACTTTAAAATAAACAATAAATTGCCCATAACTGTTGCTTTTGTTCTTGATATTTCTCCAAAATCACTGGCATAAATTAGCTTCTTAGAGAAGGCTGGGTAAAAAGTGATAAAACCTTGGAAGTGTCATTAAGTTTCCACAGCACTTTAAGTAATCTTGAAAATGGAATATGGCTGCGCCAGTCCAACAATAAAACCAAGTTCCAATATGAAATATTAATAGTAGGCTGATTTAAAACCTTCTTTAAATAATTCTATTATAACCATAAATGCAAGACTGTCTATTTTCACATTTTAATTTAATTAAAAAATGCATTTTAATCAAAGAGAAAAGCATTCTTTGAGTTGAGATGAGAAGTTTGCAAAAATCACTCATTACAGAATGGATCGTTATTTTCCCTTCAGATTCCAAAGAGAGATAATTCTATAAGCTCACACAGCATTATTAGCTTTATCAAGTAGGATTCAACACATACATGTTAAATAAAAATAGAAATTTCCCTTCTAGTTAACTTTTAAAAAATGTTATCATATAGCAGAAAGTGGAAATAACAAATAAATTGCCACATTTGCAACGGTAGTGCTAAACTACCCTTACTAAGAGAACTCACTTTTCACAAATTGATGAAGTTACTGACCACGAGTATTGCAGATGAAAATGGAGCGATTTTCTGGCATGTGAAAAGGTCCTGGTGAGATGCACCTACAACATCCTTCTCACGAAGCTACCAAGGCATAGTGATTGCAATTCGCACAGTAGTAGCCACAGGAACACAAGAGAAAACTGACAGCTGTGGAGATTTAGTGTGTGGTCCTGACCTCATTAGCACCAAATTCTGTGTAACTAAGATTTGCTTTTATACCCCAATATCCTCAATGTTCCAATAAAAATAAGTTCGCTAAGCAACTTGTAAAGAAATGTGAATTATTTAGACAGAAGGTCTTTTGCAAGGACCTGGAAATGTCCTCTATCAAGTTGTAAATTTACAATTTGTGCTTATGTTGGAGTTAAGACAGGCATCCATTTCCTGAGCCATGTAGCTTTATACTGCTTTCAATAGTTCCAAAACATCCCTATGAGTAATAAAACTTCATTTCCTTAAAGATTGCTTATTTCTCCAGCTTGTCATTGATTTGGACTGACTTCCTTCCTTTTTAAAATTACATTTAGTTAAGAATATTTAACAATATATATACATACACATACACACACACACACATATACTAAAAAGCTTGATGGCAGAAACAATATTCAGGAGACTAAGGAGCAGAGTTTGGAGAGAGAGAAATCAGAAACGGTAAGAAATTAGGAGGAAGAAATGATTGCACTCAAGCAAATACGTTCTACCATGTACCTTGTCAACCATAAGTCACATTGTTGCTGTGTTTCCTTGCCAGCCTCATGTTTTTGAATCTTTCCCTTCCGTGTCTTTTCAGACAAAGAATGCTTCAGAGCTTTTCGATGAGTAAAAATGGCAGTGATGTGCACTTCAAATCTTGGCTATTCCCAGCCTCTGCTGCCTCCACTTCCCCTACCTCCCCCCCCCCAGCTGGGACCACTTCAGTCCCCACCTGCAACCTCACAGTTATGGAGTTAGGTTCTCAACTGGGGCCACTGAGTGAGAAGAAGATCAGGGAGATGACTTTAGCTGGCTTCCCGAAACATCACTGACAAACCTTCAAAGGCAGGTCAGGTCACTAGGCCTGAATTTATTTTCATCTTTCTGATTACCTTTGGAAGACTCCTAGGGTACAGAAAAGCTTTCTCCGGCTAGTATTGACCAATCTTGTTTCTTCACAAATGCACAGACATTTGTCAGGCTCAAAGCCCTAATTCCCCTAGGGATAATACTTTGTGTGTGGCTTCATGGCCTGAGCGGACAGCACCCCAGACAAGTGCTATGAGCTCTCAGATTTAGTGCCTAGACGATCCACGCAGGGGCCAGGATCCCAGTCCCTTCACTAAAGTGTTTACCTGGGGAAGAACAACCTGACATATTTTCTGTACCTATCCTTTGCCATAGATGATGTTTTAAAAATATTTTAGCCCAATTAAAGTGTGCTTGCTTTCATCCTTATAAACCTCTTGTAAAATAAGTGGGTTATCTTGATTTCACAGGAAAGGAAACAAAGCTATACAAAGAACTAAAATAAGTGAGAGGTAGGAGAGCCATTTTGGAGTGTAATGGTTACGAGTGTGAAAATCTTTCTGTATGATGGAGGGATGTACTCCTCAAGTGTTTGGAGGGTGGCTGACTGAGGCAATGTTCCAAATAAAAGCGGACCTGATTTGGACCTTGTTGAAAAGTGTTTATGCACGCAATTCCTCAGCCTCCAGTGCTGAGGAAGAGGGGAATAGGTGGTGAGTAGTACTATTTCAAAGAAAAGCAGAATTCCAGAGCAGTTAGAGGCTTAGACTTAGGAGACCCAGACTCCCTGAGAGTATATTCCAGCACTGCTATCTATTAACCATGTGTCTTCAACTCTGTGCCTTGGTCTTTTCAACTATGAAAAAGTACAATAATAATGCCTTGTAAGACTGTTCAGCAAATTTGGTTCATTTATACTGGGAAAGCGTTTAAAACATGCCTGGCAAAGCTAGTGCTACCGGCTCATGCTTATTATTCTAGGTAATAGAATGCTGAGATCTAAAGATCACACTTGAAAGTCAGCTGGGGCAGAAAAGTCTATGACGCTTATCTCCAGTTGGCTACCCAAAGGCTGGAAATGGAGCTATGGCTCAAGGGCTAGAGTGCAGGCCTTGAGTAAAACAGCCAAGAAAGAATGCAAGGTCCTGAAGTCAAGCCTTAGTATTGCGACCAAAAAAAAAAAAAAAACCCAAATAAATAAAAAGATCTGGGAAACAGTAAACACCATCGGTGATTGTTTACACACTAGTGATTGGTTGTTGGCCCCATGTGTTGTGCCTGTACTACTCCTTGAAGATCACTGAAGGCACTGGCAGCATTGCTAATAGAAGGAGATTGTTCTGTGAACTGTATAGAATGAGCAAAATGAGTTTGAGCTACTGCGTTAGCTAAAGGAGCTGCCAAGAGAGGAGTCTGGAATTACATCACTAGGCAATAGAGTGTAAAAACTTGTTTCAGAGGAAAGAAATGGCCTGATTGGAGTTGATTTTTAGGAAGATTAATCTGGAAATTGAATTTCAGAGCAGGCAGGGTTAATGACCAGAGCAGTGGTGTTGGAAGGTGTTTGACAGACAGTGGTCTCTGGAGCTCAAGGTAATTTTTTTTGGAGAACATTAAGCAATAGAATCGGGAGTTGCGCCCAGTTCCAAATATAAGGTCTTCAAGGCAAGTTAAGGTGACTGTCATCTTGGGACGCGCGAGCTTGGAGCCACTTGAGTTTTCTAAGTAAGGAAATAACGAAGTGAGAAGCGGGGAAATGATATGTGCATTAATGAGACTAAAATGATTCGACTAAACTGGCTAAGGGTTTATCACAATGCTCAGTCACCATATAGAATTTTCTTCAGATTATTTTAAAAAAGACAGCATCAAACCCCTTGAACTTGAAAGGCTAACTTTATTCATTACCTGAGAAGGCAAAGTAGTGAGACTGGCCAGCCAATAGTTCCCACTGGAAGCTAATCACTTCAGCAAAGAGATGAATGACCTAAAAGTAAAGCACTCCCAATGAGCAAAGAGCTTGCATTGTTGATATTTGCACTGCTGGAAAGACACAGACTCCAAGGGGCCCTACACCTGACAAGAATCCTCATGGCCAATCCCAGGAGCACAAAAAAAGAAAAAAAAACATAATCAGGGGCTGGGAAGGTGGCTCAGTGGTAGAGAGCTTTTCTTGCATGCCTGAGGCCCTGGGTTCGATTCCCCAGCACCACATAAGCAAAAAGAAAAAAGCCGGAAGTGGCGCTGGGGCTCAAGTGGTAGAGCACTAGCCTTGAGCTGAAGAGCTGAGGGACAGCGCCCAGGCCCACAGTTCAGGCCCCATGACCGGACCCAAAAAAATAAAAATAAAAGAAATTAAAAAAAAACATAATCAGGATGATTGGCAGTAAAGAACCTCATGTAATTACTAGAGTTCTTTTTTCTGTGTGAGGTTTTGCACAGTGAACTTAGGGTGCTTTGCACTTTCTAGACCACCATTCTACCACGTAGGCTACACCCACCCCTTTTTAAATTTAGTTTGTGTTTCAGATAACATCTCATAATAACTATGCCTAAGTCAGTCTCTTAACCACGATCCCTCAATCTCTGCCTTGAACTGCTGTGAATAAAGTCATGAGCCACCGCTCCAAGCAGTTCTGTTTCCTTTACAGTGTGCTATATAGCCCCATCGGAACTGATGCCTCTTGTTACACATGCTGTTTCTTCTACATAGGTCTTTTCTTCTCCAGATCTTTATGTATTCTTTTATCAATGAGGTACTTTGATCATTCTTTGTCAGATGTGTGAATGAGCTCTTGTTAAGATATTGTTGGGGTTGATCCATTATTGATTTTTTTTTATTGCTGGAACCCTGCAGCTCCTTCTAATACTGAGCATCTAACATTTTCTGGAACATAGTAAAAGTAGACACATTTTTCTTCTAATCTCTAGGACACTTGAATACCAGTGCTACCAGATCTGAATAGAAAGTATTGAAGAAAATTTTCTTACAGCATAATGACAACATTTGTACTATTCCACTGACATTTAAGTATAAATAATAGTATGCCTAGAAATTAAAGAAGATAATACTCAAAGCTAACATTTACTGAGCAATCACTACGGGGAAGATAGCACACCTTGCCCGACTTGTTTCCTCACATCAAGATGTACTTTTCCAGTCTCATTTTGGAGATGAGGACTTGAGCTTTAGGGAGATTACATAATTTACCTGTGAACATGACTCTAGAATGCTCTGCAGCTGGGATGAGTTTCACTTACTATTCTGCAAACCACAAAATGCTAACAAAGAGCATACTGCCTCTTACTACTACTCTGTAGAAATCCAGCACTATGCCATTGTCATTCAATCATTCTGCAACTGTAATTTCAAAGTACAGCCTAAGGATCACCTATAACAATCATCTAGAGAGAGGCTTTTGGAAAACAGATGTTTGAGCTTCACTCTTGAAATATTAGGCAGAATCTGTAGTAGAGAGGTTGACTAGTCCAATTAATCGCTGCACATTCTCTCCTTTTAATTTTATCTCCATGACAGCTGTGCAATGCATTTAAGACTTGTCAAGTGTTGCTAACAGAATATGTCTAGATGACATGCAGAGCTTTTATTTTGTTTTGGGCTAGGGATACAACTAAGAGAATAAGCAAGGCATGGGAACACACTTGTGCAATCCCAGTTATTCTGCAGGCAGAAGCAGAAGAAACAAGGACCTTGGAAAAGTTAATAAAAAGAGACCTTATTTCAAAAACAAAATGGTCAGAGATGTAGCTTAACTAAAGAGGTTAGAATACTTGCCAACCATCTGTGAGGGCCATGATTCAATTCAATCCCTAGAACTACAAAACAAAAGAAAATAGATGTATTTTCCCTATATTCTTGTTGACATAGAGCCCAAGAAATATTAAAAATCTTTTTATTTTTGTATAACATATATACAATGTATGAGTGCATATGTGAGAACAAACTCAATGTTTAAATACATACATACAGAGATGACTTAGGTATATATCTTATTGAATCTTACTACATGTAATATAGGCAAGAAAACTTAAATTATTATGAACTAAGAAAGCTTATTTGGTATTTAGAAATGCCCAAATGGACATCAATATAAAACAATTTCATATTGTGAATCCTGGTGATATTGTCAAGTACTCACTTGAGACATTATTATTCCCTTCAAAGAAGAAGAAGGAAGAAGAAAAGGAGGAGGAGGAGGAGGAGGAGGAAAGGAGGAAAGGAAGGAAGAAGAAAGGAAGGAAGGAAGGAAGGAAGGAAGGAAGGAAGGAAGGAAGGAAGGAAGGAAGGAAGGAAGGAGGGAGGGA
>NW_012273293.1:0-1763 GCF_000151885.1 Dipodomys ordii
GCATCAGGAGCCTCCCCTCCCCCACCCAGCAGGGTGAAAGAGTCTGCTGAGCCCCCAGCTGTCCCGGGACACCGTCCAAGGCAGGAGGAAAGCACGGGCTAGAGGACTGCCAGGGGGAGGACAGGGAGGCCCAGCTGCCCGGCCCTGGCCCTGTCCTTGGTGCTGCCGCCCGCTGTGTGGCAGCAGCCCGGCTGCCAGGCCTGTGGAAGGGCAGAGACTACAGCCAGCCCTGCTGTGGCTCCATCTGAGGTCTGTGTGAGGAGCAGCCTCTCTGCAGAGCTGCGGGGCCTCAGAGGCTTGGCCTGTGTGACTTTCCCAGACTGCGGGTCCCTCCTGGAGACCTGCGGGGCCCCAGGTCCCTCTGGAGGGCAGGGCAGGGCAGAGCGGCCATCTGCCGTCTCTTTTCATGGTGGAGGAGAGAGCTCCTGGAAACAAGGCACCAGAGAACCCCAGCAGCTCCAGCTCAAACAGCCCACGCACGCACGCACGCGCACACGCACGCTGTCAGCCCTGCCCCGGAGCCCAGCTGCCTCCCTCAGCCAGGCAGCCCCACCTCAGCGTGCCCCCTCTGCTCCACCTCCCGTCCCAAGCCTCTGGGGGGATCCCCACCTCCCCTACGGTCACCCCCTTGCCCCCTCCCTGGTCCAGCATTCCCAGAAGCTCCCAGCCGGGAAGTGAGGGGTTAAGCACTGCTTACAGCAGAGTGTGGTAAGCGGCCCACGCATGGAGGCCATCAGTCCTGCGGAGGGAGGGGCCCTGGCGGCCTCCATCCTCCGGCCTCCAGCCTCCCTCCCTGCAGAAAGGAGGCAGAATGGGGCTGGCAGTACGGAGGGACCCCTCCAAACCCTCCCCCCAGGACACCCTCCGGCCTGCAGGCCTCCCCCAGCCTCCGCCTTCATCAGCTGGAGCCTTCTTCTACAACTTCCCCTCTCTCCCTCCCTCCTTCTACAGTTCTCTCTCACCTGGAGGGTCTGGTTTTAATTAGTGTAATATCCCCGTTAACTGCGCAGCCTAATTAAGACATCCGCCCCAATCCACCATGCACACTTAATAAGCACGTTCTGTCGCAATGTTTATACTTTCCCCCCCTTTTTTGCAGACCAGTCAGATCCAAAGCCGGCTTCTGGCTGAAGGGTCTCCGAGCAGGACTATCTGTGGGCGCCTGCCCACTGGGTTGTCCCCAGGGTCCCCAGGGAGCCGTGACAGGAAATAAACGACCCTAGACAGCAGCCAGGGGCGACTTCGCCTCCAGCTGGGGAGAGAGCGAGAGAGGACCAGAGCATCCTCTGCGCCCCTCCTGCCCCCAATCCCTGCCTCCCTGCCAACCTGGGCTACCAGCACCCCAAAGATGGTTTCTCAAGACTACCAAACAATAAATAATCTCCCCGCCACCACCAAAGCAAGGACGGAGAGGGTCAGGCTTCCCCCACCCGGCGGGGCCCCACGGTCCACGGCCGGCCTCCTGGGCCATGGGTTCAAGGCCCGCTCGGCCTGGGTCCCGGCCATCCGGGGAACTGCGAGACTGCGCGCCCGTGGGGGGCAAGGGGTAAAGGCTGCGACCTGGGGTCTCCCAGGGGGACACGGCCCTCCCCCAGGGGACGCGGCTGTCCCCAGACCAGCCCCGCGCCTGGGAGGGCCACCGGGAGGGCGGAAAGTTTGGGCCAGGGCTGCGCCCGCCTCCCTAGCCCCGGGGCGGCTCAGGGGAGAGGCGGCCCGGGAGCCGATCCGAGCGGCCCCGGCTCCCCAAGGGTCCCCGGGCTCCC
>NW_012273294.1:0-2333 GCF_000151885.1 Dipodomys ordii
CGCCGCCCCCCGGCACGGCCCGGAGCCGCCCGCGGGAGGGCCAGAGCTCCGGTCCCCTAGGCCAAGCGCTGTTTCCGAAGGCCCCGGGTGCTGCCAGGCCCCGAGGCTCACGCCCGGCATCCCCGCCACGCCGGCTGGCGTCCAGGCAGGAAAGTCTTTTCTCCAGTTAACTACCCAAAAAGCTGGACGTGACCGTGTGACTTCAGCGCTAGCCTTGGACGGCACCCTGGCTCTGAGTTCAAGCCCCAGCACTGGCACGTGTGCACATTCGTAGTCATGCGCACACACACACACAAGCTCCAGGTGTTCATCTGTGATGCGGGAAGAGCTACCAGACCGCACAGCCCACTGCCAAGACCCCAAACCAGGCGTCCGTTTGGAAGAGAACGACTACGTAAACTCCCACAACTCAGCTTCCTGAGGCTAGTGTCATCACCGGACAGGCAGTCTCTCTTCAACTTTGAGTAACTAGAGTGGAATATAGACATCTCTAGCAATATATGACAGTGTTTCTGTCTGTAAGCCCCTCTATAGTGACAGAAAAGATTCACAAAGGCAAAGCCTGTGAGTGCAGAGGTGGAATGTTGTAGAACTGAAGGGGTTAGACAGCAGAGCTGCTCCCATCGGCTGGATGAGGAGGGCCCGTCGCAGCAGCTCACCTGATAGTGCTGCTGGAAAAAGCAGGCCTCTTCCCCCACTGCTGGTGCGGGCAGGCACCGCCTGGGAGTGGGTTCTGGGAGAGGAGCCCTGAGATCTGGCTCTGTTTCAAATGTTGGAACATGAGGGCTGGGAAAGTAGCTTAGTGGAAGAGTGCTTGCCTAGCACGCATGAGGCCCTGGGGTTGATTCCTCAGTACCACATACACAGAAAAAGCCAGAAGTGGCACGTAACTCAGGTGGTAGAGCGCTAGTCTTGAGCAAAAGAAGCTCAGGGACAGTGCCCAGGCCCTGAGTTCAGGCCCCAGGACTGGCAAAACAAACAACAAAACAAGTTGGAGCATGAGTGAGACCACTGCGCCTCCCCCGCTCCTGGAGGCTGACCTCACACCTGCCGCCCAGGTGCCTCCAAGAGGAGGTCTCTCTGTACTTCCCAAGTTGGAAGGTAAGACCGGCAGCTGGGGTTGCCTAGAATGGCCCAGCCAGACCCTGGCCTTAAATCTTAGCAGGTGGGAAGTTCCAGCCATGAACTCTCAAGCAGCACTGGACAGCACTGGATCACCAGGCACAAAAGGAGGGAATGAGACTCAGAACTAAGGGCCTGCGTTCCCACAACCCCACCAAGAGACATGTAGGTAGGAAAAGCATGGCTCTAGACTAGCCTGAGCAAAAAGTGAAAGCAGAAAGAGATGGGGGCATGGCTCAGGTGATTGAGCTCTTGTTTAGCAAGGGTGAGGCCCTGAGTTCAAAACCCCAAGGCTGCCAAAAGACAGAAAGAACCAAAGCAATAAAGAAAGCTGAGGAAAAAAAAAAAGCTAAAGGACATCCTCAGAGCTATCCAAGATGTTGCATCCAAAAACAAGAACTGACATATAAAGAGTATTCATCAAATGAGTTTTTCCAAATGAAAAATTTCACTAAAAGAGTCAGCAATTAGATATGCTTGAAAGATGAACTTGAGACCTTCCAGAATGCAAAACAGCAAAGCCAAGTAGCAAGAAAACAGAAGTTAGTCTCTATGGCTTAGGACCAGCCAGAACACCACAGCCTCGGGGCCAGGACGGCTGAAGGGTGGGGCTCACCACCACGGCTAGAGGGAGCCCTGCCCGTGGTGGCAACTTGATAGAGATGAAGAGCACTGGGCACAGGTCCTTGATTGCTGGTCTCGCTTCTTCTCACACCTGGAGCTCATAACTGCTGTTGCAGTTGCCCTCTGCAGTGGGTCCTACTGCCACGGCTCCAGCCATAGCACAGAGAGCAGCAGTTCAGTTCTGGAGTCTAGCCTCTCACCCCCATAACACCTCTAGGAAAGCAAATCCAGCAGGGTACCAGTGGCCGGTGCCTATAATCTTAGCTACTCAGGAGATTGAGATCTGAGGATTGTGGTGGCTTGAAGCCAGACCAGGTAAGAAAGTCTTTAAGACTTATCTCCAATAAACCACTCAGAAAAAAGCCAGAAGTGGCGCTGTGGCTCAAGTGGTAGAGTGCTCACCTTGAGGAAAAGAAGCTCAAGGACAGTGTCCAGGTCCTGAGTTCAAGCCCCAGGACTGGCAAAAACAAACAAACAAAAAACAACCAGCTGGGAAAAGTGCCAGGGGACCACCAGGGACCTGTCATTCACATTCATATGTTGCCAGGCACAGTGCTAGGGGACATAGGTTCACTCTTGTCCTCTAA
>NW_012273295.1:0-3147 GCF_000151885.1 Dipodomys ordii
TGCAAGGCAAGCGCTCTACCACTGAGCCACCTTCCCAGCCCTCCATGAGACTCTTATCTCCAATAAACTCAGAAAAGGCTGCAAGTGGCACTGCGGCTCAGGTGGTGGAACACTAATCTTGAACAGAAAAAGCTCAGGGACAGCGCCTTGAATTCAAGCCCCAGGACTGGAGAAAAAAAAAAGTGTATCACAGCATCCTTAAAAATACTGTTTGCTAATTACAATTATGCCTTAATCCTAGCTACTCAAGAGGGTGAGATCTGAGGATCATGGCTTGAAGCCAGCCTAGGCAGGAAAGGCTTTGAGATTGTTATCTCTAACCACCAAAAAGTCAAAAAGTGGTGCTATGGCTCAAGTGACAAAATAATAGCCTTATGCATAAAAGCTTAAGGACAACACCCAGGCCCTTGGTTCAAGCCCTGGGATCAAGCACACATAGGAAGCTGAAATCTTTCATGGGGAGAGCAGGCAAGGGAACTACCTGATTTGCAGATAAGCATAGGAGACAGAAAGATGGGAGAGAATAATGGAAGGGGTGGCACCAATCGAGATACACGGTGCTTATCACCTGACTTCCAGAGTTGAAGTGAAACCCTTTTGTACAACTACATAAAATAAATAACATTTAAGAATGAAGTATTCTCCAATTTCAAATGACCCTTTTCAGTTATTTTGGTTTTTTTTTTGAGATAAGGTTTCAGTTATTTTTTGTTTTTGAGATAAGTTTTCAGTTATATAAAGTTCCTTAGTACCCTAACACTACCTCCTTATCCCCACACTCTCAGTAACCCACCCTAGCCCTGCCAGGGTGAGTGGAGTGCTGGGATTATAGGTGTGCACCACCACACCCAGCTATGGTTTCTTGTTCATAATACAAAACTAATTATGTGTCTATGTCTACTGCCTTTATTTATGCACATATGTATTCAGAAAGGCTGAATGTACTGCCATGGCTAAATAACACTGTGAGTTAAGAAAGGCCCTAGAATGGAACAATACCCAGGCAAGCATTTAGCTCATTGGTTCTTTTGTGAGGCCAATTTTTTTCAATGAAGTTCCAAGTCACTGGATCATCTAGTTTTCCCCAACATCAGGCTGGAATGAATGCTGTAATCTACCCTTGAGTAACAGGTGGTAAGTACAGATCAGTGTCCGTTGGCTCTGATGAGATGTGCCCCCAAACTTCTTTCCAAGAGTGTCACTTATTTTGATTTTGGTACTATTCATTAAAAGAGAGAATCCATTCCGGACACACCTGGGCACACCTGGGTGTGGTTTATGTTGCAGTGACTTTCAGCTAACTGTTCCAATGGGCTACAGAAGCGTTAGATTCATGTTGCTCATTTTATACATCCAGGCCCACTCTTATAGCTAAATTTCACAAAGTGGTCCCTCCCTTCAAACAAACCCATGAAGAATACTGTGTGGTTTTATAGAAAAACACACTAAACTAAAAGGAAAATCTACAATCCCAAGGTTTCATTTTGAGAAGCTTTTAGGGAGCCAGAAATATAATAAACAATTCCGAACTGCAGAATCAAAATTCTCAACACAGTATTATCAAGTATGGTTAGGCTGGAAGCTGAATGTGGTAGCAGATACCTGTAACCCCAGCACTAGAGAGCTGGAGGGATGAGGAGGGTGAATTTCAGTGCAGGCTGGGCTCCAGTCTGTTAGGAAAGAGGAGAATGGGGACTACGTAGGTTTACACCTGTCAATTAACACCTCTGGACTAATGTTTCCTCTTCTGAGCAATGGGAATAATCCAGGCTACAATCTTTGCTCCTCAGGTGCAAAATCCTGAGCTCTGAAAGACTAATACCCTCCTCCCATGCTGGGGACAGAGCCTAGCTGAACAAAATTCATTTTTTAATTCATCTATCCATACTGGGGATTGAACCCAGGGCCTCACACTTGCTAGAGCTATTTTTCCAGCCTTCCAGAGGGAACTAACTTCCAACCAAGCAGTAATCTTAGAAGCCTTTATTCGAAAGAAGTAATATTTACAAAGTCTTGAAGATTTGTTTTAATAATTGACAGAAGACATATTATTCAAATGGGTGTTTGCTAAATTCTAGTGACTTATGGATTTATGTTGTGCTACCTGTATGGAACCTTCTAGGTTGCTAGGAAAATGGGCTCCTTTACCAATAGGCTTTGTTTCCTAAATGGTTCAAAGCCAGCCCAAGCAGGAAAGTCCATGAGACTCTTATCTCCAACTAACCACCAAAAAGCCAAAAGCAGAAGTGTGTCTCAAGCAGCAGCACATTAGCCTTGAGCTGAAGAAAACTAAGCCCCAGAGTTTAAGCCCAGTACTAGGCAGGGGGTCGGGGGGGGGGGGACTTACAAATGAGTTGTGGGCCAGATAAAAGCTGAGGCTATAAGAACAGAACCTCTCCATGGAGAGTTCTGGAAACTTACATCCCCAGAACTCCTTAAGGCAACTTGAACTCTGCCAAGTGTTTTCTTATCTTTTACTTTATTGGCCTTTTGCAACATCTTTGAAGTAAACAGAGTATTAACAGGTCTGCTACCCTTTATTGAAATCTTTAAACATATTTTTAGATTGTGTTCCTTACAAAACGTATGAACTTTTTACCATATTATGATTCCATGGGTCTAGGATAAGGCCAGAGTCCATAATTTTAACAATTTGAAAGACATAGTTATAAGCTTCCCTTCCTTCCTTCCTTTCTTTCTTTAGTTCTTTCATTCTTTCTTCTTCTTCCTCCTCCTCCTCTTCCTCCTTCTCTTCCTCGTGGTACTGGAGTTGGGGCTCAAGGCCTTGAGCTTGCTTGGCAAGAGCTCTACTACTTAAGCCACTCTGCCAGCCTTTTTGGGGGGTTGGTTACTTTTGAGATATAATGTTGATTTGTGTCCCAGGAAGCCAGGACTGGGCTTTTTTTTAATATATTGATTTTTTTTTAATTTTTAATTTTTGTCTGTCCTGGAGCTTGAACTCAGGGCTTGAGTGCTGTCTTGAGCCTCAAGGATAGTACTCTACCACTTGAGCCACAGCACCATTTCCAGCTTTTTCTGAGAAGTTTATTGGCTATAAGAGTCTCATGGAGCCGGGCGCTGGTGGCTCACGCCTGTAATCCTAGCTACTCAGGAGGCTGAGATCTGAGGATCGCGGTTCAAAGCCAG
>NW_012273296.1:0-2020 GCF_000151885.1 Dipodomys ordii
CTGAGCCACCTTCCCAGCCCCTTAAATAGAAGTGATACACACAGGAATCACAATTACATGAGTCAGGTAATGAGTACATTTCCTTTTGTACAATGTTGGTTTTTTTTTTTTTTTGGTTGGTCGTGGGGCTTGAACTCTGGGCCTGGGTGCTGTCTCTCAGCTCTTCAGCTCAAGGCTAGTGTTCTAGCACTTTGAGCCACAGCACCACTTCTGGTTTTCTGGTAGTCTCACAGAAATCCCTATCTGGGCAGTCTTTGAACCACAATCCTCAGATCTCAGCCTCCTGCATACCTAGGATTACAGGTATGAGCCACTGTTGTCTGGAGGCTAATTTTTTTAAATATGTTTATTTTATTTCTTCTAGAATCATCACTACAAACTGAAGTCCAGGATAATAAGTAGTTCACAGTGAAAAAAGCCTCCTTTCTCATTTTACTTTTCTTCAAAGTGGTAACTTTTCTTTTTGTCGGTTATGGGTCTTGAACTCTGGACCTGGGCGCTGTCCATGAGCTCTTCTTCTCAAGGCTAGCATGCTACTAGTTGAGCCATAGCACCACTTCAGGTCTTCTGGTGGTTAATTGGAGATAAGGGTCTCCCGGACATTCATTCCCAGGCTGGCTTTGAACCGAGATCCTCAGACCTCAGCCTCCTGAGTAGCTAGGATTATAGCTATGAGCCACCAGCACCCGGCATCAAAGTGGTATTTTTTTTGCATATATGTTTTTTTGTGTGTGTGCTGGTACCATGGTTTGAACACAAAGCCTTATGCTATTGCTTAACTTGCTTATGGCTGGCATTTTACCAGTTGAACCCAGCCTTCAGTTAACATTTATGTTGGTTAATTGGAGGTAAGAGTCTCACAGATGGGGCTGGGAAGGTGGCTCAGTGGTAGAGCACTTGCCTTGCATGCCTGAGGCCCTGGGTGCGATTACTCAGCACCACAAAAGCAAAAAGAAAAAAGCCGGAAGTGGTGCTGTGGCTCAAGTAGTAGAGTGCTAGCCTTGAGCTGAAGAGCTGAGGGACAGCGCCCAGGTCCAGAGTTCAGGCCCCACGACTGGAACCCCCCCCCCCAAAAAAAAAGAGTCTCACAGGTTTTTCTGCTAAGGCTGACATAGAACTGCAAAATCCTCTGATTTCCATTTTCCTAGTAACAAGGGTTACAGACTTGAGCCTGGTGGTGTGATCCACCAGTACCTCTGTGTTTTTCTTATTTTTATTTTTTATTAGCTTACATTAGTTATACAGGGGGAAGGGCTCTCATTATTACCTTTGCACACATGTTTACAATGTTGTATTCCAATCAATCTTACCCCTTCTATTACTCTCCCTGTACTTCCCCTCCCCTTGCCCAAAACAATTTCAACAGGTTTCACTGCAACGAAGTTGAATACACTGGATAGTGGAGAAATCAGATGCCTGGTTTGAGAATAGTGATCATACCTGTAGTCTAGCTCTTGGGAGCTTGAAGTAGGAGAATTCACACTGGCTCACACCTGTAATCCTAGCTACTCAGGAGGCTGGGTTCTGTGAATCATAATTCAAAGCCAGCCTGGGCAGGAAAGTCCATGAGACTCTTATCTCCAATTAATCATAGAAAAAGCCAGAAATGGAGCTGTGGCTCAAGTGATAGAGCACTTGCCTTGAGGAAAAGGAGCTCAGAGACAGTGGCCAGTCCCAGAAATGGAGCTCTAGAACCAGCAAAAACAAAGGTCAGGACTATATGATATAAAGATTTATTTTGTCGGTTGTGGGACCTGAACTCTGGGCCTAGGCACAGTCCCTCAGCTCTTCAGCTCAAGGTTAGCACTCTACCACTTGAGCCATAGCACCACTTCTGGCTTTCTCTGCTTATGTGGTACTGAGGAATTGAACCCAGGGCCTCAGGCATGCAAGGCAAGCACTCTACCACTGAGCCACCTTCCCAGCCCTGATATAAAGGTTTATATGAAAGGTTTGGAAGGGAAAATACATAAGATAAAAAGTGATTATGTGGGGGCTGGGAGTTTAGCTCAGCGGAAGG
>NW_012273297.1:0-1474 GCF_000151885.1 Dipodomys ordii
CACACACCACACACACACACACACACCACCACACACCACGCACACTACATACACCCCACCACACACCACACACACACACATCCCACCACACACCACAAATATACCACACATACACACCACACACACACACCCAACCACACACCACACACACACACCACCACATACCACACCACACTACACACACAGACATACACACACCCCACCACACACCACACACACACACATCCCACCACACCCACACACATCCCACCACACACCACACACACACCACACATACACACACACACACACACCACACACACCACACACACCCCACCACACACCACACACACTACACACACATTACACACACACCCCATACACCACACACACACCATACACATACTCACACACATACACCACACACACACCCCACACACCCCACCACACACACACACACACACATCCCACCACACACCACACATACACACACCCCACCACACACACACCACACACACCACACATACACCCCACCACACACCACACACATTACACACACACACACACACACACCATACACATACTCACACACACCACACACACCACACACACCCCCACCACACATCACACACACACACCACCACACACCACACACACATTACACATACCACACACATCATAAACATACCATAACACACACTCAAGAGTCTTAAAATGTACATTAAGCCCCACAGGCCACACTTTGGTGAGGACACACTTTCTCTAGCCCTACCTGACTTGTCCCAGCCTAAGCCCCCCCCCCCCGCCCATTCCACAGCTCCTCTCTCAAGGTTATTCTGGTCCCTGGGTCTCACTCTCCTCAGGGCTTAGTTTCAAGGTTACCCTCAGCACCAACTCTTGTGGCTGTGTTATCTTTTTAACACCTGCCTCCTCAATTTTCATCATTTCTATTACAGAAAAATGTAACTTTTTAAATTCATTTTATATCTTGTCTCTTCTGTGGCATTTCAGTTTTATGGAGACAAGAAGTGAATAGGTTTGTTTCACTGTGCATGCTACCTAGATGGCATACTAGCTGGATTATAAGTGCCGTCTACTTGTTGAACTAATAAACGAACTAAGAATTCAGGCCTTTCGATGGAGAGAAAGAATAACAAGACTCATGGAACACATTGCTGTTTCTGGTGATTCACTGTCTGCTTCTTAACAGGCATTTGATAAGGCTTTTAAGCTTGGCTGCTTCCCGAAACTATTCATCAGGAATTTTGACAAGAATCCAGGAACTAGAGATAAAGTATGAAATTATTGTGTTTGCTGTAGAGAATAAAAGGACATTGCTTTGGAATCACTCTTTGGTTAAATTCTTAGTCACCAGAGGCTGTGAATTTTAGAGCTAGGGGGCTGGGAAGGTGGCTCAGTGGTAGAGCGCTTGCCTTGCATGCCTGAGGCCCTGGGTTCGATTCCTCAGCACCACATAAGCAAAAAGAAAAAAGCC
>NW_012273298.1:0-1058 GCF_000151885.1 Dipodomys ordii
CAAGCAGGAAGATAGCAGAAGATAAAACTACAGGAGGGGGATACAACACACAGAGATGTCACCACCTATGGAAGATACACAGCAAGTAAGCAGAACCCAGCAAGAATGCAAGGTGGAGAGCCCAGGATAGAACAGAGACAAGCTGGACAGCAATGGGGAGCCAGGGAAAAAGGGAGGACCCAGGGCTAGAACAAAGGCATTTAAGATGGCTCAGGCTAGCTCACAAGCTTTGGCTTGGGGGAAAAAAAAACAGCAAATGGGGAGGACTGAATTGACAAGGAGGGATGTGGTTCTTAAAAGTTTTTAGTATTGTTGCAATGGGACAATTCCAGGCCAGGCTCTTTACTCTGGATCCAGCAGAAGAAGGGTAGATATTGAGGATGGGAATTGAGACAGGATATTGTCAGAGTTGATGGGATTAGAAGAAAGAGTATGGTTGATTGGTTGGTTGGTAGCAGT
The DNA here is from genome assembly GCF_000151885.1 of Dipodomys ordii. Lineage (NCBI taxonomy): Eukaryota > Metazoa > Chordata > Mammalia > Rodentia > Heteromyidae > Dipodomys > Dipodomys ordii. The sequence continues at coordinate 460 of NW_012273298.1, forward strand.
GAGGGATGGGATGGGGACACAGTCCAGCTGTAGAATTGAGAGAATATCTTACTGAACTGATTTGGCAGACAATTCTGTGTTGAATTTTTACAGTGGGGAGACTGCTGAATGTTCCCAATGAAGAAAGGGAGAATAGCTGAATGAAGGTGGGGGAAGGCTGAGAGGCTGGTCTGAAGGAAAGAAGGGGGAATGAAGGTAGAGGGAAGGGCAAGAGGTTGGTTTGAAGGAAAGATGAGGAAACTGAGGATCAAAGGGTTACTTTGCAGTTGTGTCTTAACCGGGAACAATAGATGGCAAGTGGCATAAAGACAAAAGGGGAATAGTGATCTCCAGAAGACCAGATTTGAGTGAACCATACTGACAGTTGCCTGATAGTCCTATCTGTTGGGGTGAAGTAGGGCCTTCAAAAGAACTCTCTCATGCATGCCAGGGTTGGCCCAGGTCTAGTATCAAGGATTGACAGGCAAAGTGATGTGGTGGATCCAAGTGGAGAGTGCCGGGTTTGTATCAGAGGGAAAAGGGCAGAGATCCTTGAGTGAGGACATCAAAGGCCCACCAATAGAAAGTTAGAGGCATGACAAGGGAGAGGGCAGCCCAAG
>NW_012273299.1:0-2643 GCF_000151885.1 Dipodomys ordii
AGCAGAAAAGATCAGATAAGTTGATGTTAGGGAAATGAACCCCAAGATAAGTATTCAAATGTTTTTTTTCTTTCATGTGATTGTTTCTAACATATTCATAAGATGATTTCTTTGTTGCTTTGTATGTCCCTCCCCCACGGTATAACCCCTGCTTTCATTGTATTTGATGTTGGTATAATTTGTAGAGGGGAAGGGCAAAAACAAACAGTTGTTTTTTATATCAAGAGTTATGTGGGCTAAGGGGCAGAAAGCTTTCTTAACAACACCATTATGGGGAAGAATTGGGAATTCAGAAAAGGAAAACAATATAGAACTGACACATGATATTTCTATTCTAAGCAATAGAAAAGACACTAAAAATTATTGAGGGAATCAACATTATACCCAATCATATCTATATTCAATTTTTTAAAGTTTTTTATAAGTAGAACTCCATAATATTTTTAATGTCTCACTAAATAATATTTTGAAATCTTAATACAAAACAAGGAAAAGTCACATTAAAATAAAAAATAGTTGTTCATCTGCTTTCCAGCTGTCTTTACCAATGGGGCAGCCTTATTAACCAGTTCCTAAACTTCCACATAATCGTTGACAGTATCTATTTTTAAATTTCAAATTTTCCTAGAGCAACTGACATTGAAACTACATCACTTCTGTAGGTAAATCAGATGGCCAACAGCCTAACATACAATTCTGGGTTTCTAAAGGAAAAGTTATTTTTCTAAACATTAGGACTTTACATGAATGGGTCAATTTTCAGTTTTTACTATTTTCAAAGTAAATACAAGATCCTTTCTCCCTTTATGAGATTATATAAACTATTGCATTTCTCTCAAATTTTCTTAATCACAAATCCCCAGTTCTTTTACAAAATGGAATATATGATACAATAGTAATTTATATATATGAGATGTAGTAGAAATAAAACTAACCAAGAAGTGTGTACCAATACCCAGAACTTCAATAACTGATTCAGGCAAAATGTGATTTTGTGTTTTAGGTTATAAACACTCTCAACTCATTTGGATAGGTATTTGATGTCAACTACATTCCACAACCAAACAAACCTCTTTTTATATGACCAATGGCAAGTAATAACTCAAATTTATCTCAAGAACATCAGAAAGGACAACCAATTAATCTACTCAAAACAATGAAAGAGTGAGAAAAAATATTTTACACCACAGCCAGGTTTCAATAGCTTACACCTATAATCATAGCTGCTTGGGAGGCTGAGACGGGAGGACTATAATTCAAGCCAGCCCTGGCAAAAATTCTCAAGAACCCTTCTCAATCCACAGTTTGATGTAGTAGAGTGCACTCGTGCAGAAAATAAGACCTAATCTCAAAAGTAAAAGATGAAAAAGATCAGAAGGTGTGGCTCAATTGGTAGTATTATAGTCCCAGGAAACACAAAACCCTGAGTTCATGATCAAGTTGGTTTCACTCCATGGTATAAAAGGTTAGTAGAATATACATAAATCAAAATTTATACCATATAAACAGAATCAAAGACAAGTATCATATAATCATCTCAATGATTATATGTAGAAAAGGCCTTTGACAAAATGTAACATCCTTTATAACAAAAGCTCTAAAGAAAGTATGAATAGAAGTAATGTGCATCAAGATTTTTAAAAAGCTAAATATTATAAAACCTATAATGAATATCATACTAAGTGGGAAAAAATAAAGTTATTTCCTTTTAAAATCAGGAAAGAAACAGGAATGCCCCCTTACCCTACTCCTTTTCAATACAATACTGGAATTCCTAGCCAGAGTAATAAGGCAAGAAAAAAAATAATGGATTTCTTAAAAGTCATCAAAAAAGAAGCGATTACATTTTGCACTTTTACTATGAAGAGGCTATGAGAAAGACCAGGGAGGACCATGTAAAAAGCTATAATTGGCTTGACACCAATGGCTCACACCTGTAATCCTAGCTACATAGGAGGCTAAGATCTGAGGATCCCAGTTCAAAGCCAGCCAGGGCAGGAGAGTCAGTGAGATTCTTATCTCCAATTAACCACCAGAAAACCAGAAGTGGTACTGTAGCTCAAGTAGTAGAGCAAAGAGCTCAGCAAAAGGCCCAGATTTCAAGCCCCATGACCACCAAAAACAAACAAACAAACAAATCTATAATTAATTCACATGTAAAGCCCTGAGCTTTGGATATCTGTTCTCACATAGGCTTGTCTTGCCTTCATTAAAAGCTTTACCTCAGTAAGCCCAATATTCTTCCTTTTAATGACATTTTGCAGACAGTTGCTCAGAGTCCTAGTCAGCAGGAGGTTTGTAGATTTACGAATCATGTCATCAACTTCAGTGGAGCTGAAAAGGAAGTGCCAAGAGTCAGTCCTATTGTAGAAAACAGGATACCAGTGGTTCTAAATAACAGAACTCAGTAGTGTAACAAAGGGCTAGTAGATTTTTACTGTAAGTCAGAAGGCATCCTGAGTACAAATTCATTCAGATTTTGTTTCATTTTTGAAAGTTATTTTGTTGGTAAGAGACTTCTGCCTAGATTTTTTTTCTTTTTTTAAATTTGTTTTTATTGTGAAAATACTGTACAGAGGGGTTACAATTACATGGGCAAGATAATGAGTACATTTCTTATCAAGCATTGTAGCCTCCTCCTTT
>NW_012273300.1:0-1386 GCF_000151885.1 Dipodomys ordii
TGATTGCCTTTTTGCCTAAAATAACATTCCTCAAGACACTAAGTTGAAAATAAACTTTACAACTTTGGTTGGTGGGGGGGAGGGAGGAGTTGGGGAGGATGGTAGGGGAAAAACAAAGGAGAGGGTACTCATCACTTCACGGAACTGTAACCCTCTGTACAGTATCTATATGATAAAAAATATACATTAAGATAAAAAGGTTCATGTTTGTTTTTCTCTGTCAGTCTTTGCTCAGATTTCTCCTTCCCAAGGTACCTTTCTTCATCTTTAATGCTGAATCCTCCCTCACCCGAGCGGGGTCTCTACCCTCTCTTCCAGTTTACAAATGTAAACACACCTCTATGGGTTGGTTGTTAATTTGTTTGCTTGTTGTCTTTGTCTCCACTTAGGATACCCTCCCCTCCTTCCCCACCCCCCCCACCCAGGGCAGGGTCTGACTGTCTCTAGGGAAGTCTGGATTGCCAAGCCAGAGTTCAGTGAACAATGGATATTTCCTGAATAAAGGAATGGCTTGTGTACGGCCCTCTCCATAGGAGCTCTTATTCCTGTAGTTTTACCTTGGGCACTGAACTGCACAGCTTGGGGCCTGAGGGACTCTAACCCACCTGCTTTCCTCGGCAGGTAGACTTTTCAGGAGCTCCTACATGGGTCCCTTACCTACCCTTTCTTTCCTCCTGATGATCTGGTGCTACTTTTCTCCTCAAGCTTAGCCCCCCACAGGTGTGTGAGAGACGCAGGTGGGCACAGAGTTTACCCAGATGCCACACTATCCCCAACTTGCTGAGCTTGAGATCCCTGAGCTATTCATCCTGGGAAGAAGCAGTGACGCCCTCAGATCATTACTGCCACCTCGTTCATGATCTGCACAGATAGGCCAAGGCCCAGTGCCTGCTGTGCCAGCTGCCAAGGCCGGGAGGAGCTCCGCCAGGCCTACCTTCAGACCTTCCACGAAGGAGTGGGGAGAGGGGAGGACACACCCCGGGGGACGCTGGCAATGACACAGCCACACAGCTGCTCTGTTCTCATGTCATCCACCCCTTGTGTGGCCAACCTGACACATTTCCCTAGGGCTGGCCCAGAAGCTTATGAAACCAGTAGTTGTGAAACCCAGGGAAGTATAAAAGGCCGACGGCCCTCAGGGCTTGCCCCCTCCAAAGATGGAGCTTTTAAGAAGCCTCATTATTTTGTTCTTATTCATTTCCTCCTGTTTGGCAGAGGTGAATTCAACTGAAGCAGAAGGTAAGAAAACAGAACCAGAGTTCTCAACCCTCCCTTTACCGAGCCTCTTCCAGAAATTTCCAAGGTTTCCTGGCTTACATTTAGCCTCAGAAAGAGAATATATATATATATATATATATATATATATATATATATATATATATATAT
>NW_012273301.1:0-1668 GCF_000151885.1 Dipodomys ordii
CCCAGGCCCAGAGTTCAAGCCCCACAACTGACAAAAAGAAAAAAAGAGAGTTACTCCATGGTGGGCGAGGTGCATGCCTGTAATTCCAGCTACAGGGATTAGAGGAGGACTGAAAAACTCATAGCCAGTCTGGGCAAAGTGAGATGGTCGCAAACCAATACAAACCAAAGGGCTGAGGGTGTGCCTCAAATGTGGAGGCTTCAATCCCTGCTATGGCAGCAGTCAAAACAAGGCATGAGGGCTGGGAAGGCGGCTCAGTGGTAGAGCACTTGCCTTGCACGCATAAGGCCCTGGGTTCAATTCCTCAGCACCACGTAAGCAGAAAAAACTGGAGTAAGCGCTGTAGCTCAAGCGGTAGAGCGCTCGCCTTGAGCTGAAGAGCTGAGGGACAGCGCCCAGGCCCAGAGTTCAAGCCCCACGACCGACAAAAAAAATAAAAATGCATGTCAGCTGGACACTGGTGGCTCACGCCTGTCATCCGAGCTACTCAGGAGGCTGAGATCTGAGGAGCACAGTTTGAAGGCAGCCTAGGCAGAAAAGTCTGTGAGACTCTTTTCTCCAATTAATCACAGAAAAAGCTGGAAGTGATGCTGTAGCTCAAGTGCTAGTTGAGCAAAAGGAGCTTAGGGAACACGCCCAGTCCCAAAGTTCAAGACCCAGGACTAGGGGGGAAAAAAAGGCCATTTTATTGCACTGTTCACGGTGGCGCACACCTGCAGCACCAGCTACTCAGGAAGTCACATTCCTCAGGGGACGGCTTGAGGTCAGGAGTTCCACAGTGGCCTGGACAACCTAGTGACTGCAACCTAGCCGTGTTAACTGTTTGTGCTGGTCCTAGGCTTGAACTCAGGGCCTGGGCCTGTTTCCTGAGCACCTGTGCTCAAGGCCAGCGCTCTACCACTTAAGCCACAGCTCCACTTCCAGTTTTTCTGGTTGTTAACTGGAGATAAGAGTCCCATGGACTTTCCTGCCCAGGCTGTGAACCGCGATCCTCAGATCTCAGCCTCCTGAGTAGCTAGGGTGACAGGCGTGAGCCACTGGCGCTTGGGACCAGTTTCCCACTTTTTCAGAGGAGCCCTTTTGCTCCGAGCGGGGGCCACTGTGCCCACACCCCACCCCTGACCCACATCTCCCCCCTGCCCCCGAGCCAAGCTACCTTCTCCCTGCAAAAGCAGCCTTGAACTGGGCTGAGCACATGGCTGCCTGGGAGGAGGCTCTATTTCCCAGACTCCTTTGCAGCTACCAGGGATGGACGGACATCCCAGCCAATGGGATGGAAGCTGAAGTGCCCCGAGACACTTTGTGGGTTTTGAGTACTTGGCTGCTTAGCTCAGGGCCTCCTGCTTGCTAGGCAAGGCCTCCACCACTTGAGCCATGCCTCCAGCCTCTTTTTGCACTCTTTGAGGTAAGTCTCGATTTATGCCAGGGTCGGCCTGCGCAGTGTTCCTCCCATCTGCACTTCCGGTGTCACCAAGAGTGATGGGCACGTGTCACTGAGCCCAGCCTTTGTGTTTCCACTTAGCAGGAGTAATAAGCACACAGCACGGTACCCAGCCATTAGTTGAGATGGAGTCTCGTGAATTCTTACGCCCAGACTGGCCTCAAACCTTTGTTCCCCTTCTCTACCTCACTAGTAGGGAGCTAGGATTTACATGCTTGAGCCACCCC
>NW_012273302.1:0-5001 GCF_000151885.1 Dipodomys ordii
AGGCGCGAGCGCGCGCGGGGAGCGACGTCGTCCCGGAGGCGCCGGTGCCGCTCAGCCGCCGCGCAGTCGGGAGACTCGGGTGCTGCGGGATGGAAGCGGCCGCGCGGGTTCGGGGCTGGGCTCCCCGGCCAGTTCTGCCATGGTCACGGCCGCTGCCCTTGCTGCTGCTGGGGCTCTGTGTGCCCCTCTTGGGGAGCGCGGAGACTCGGGACCCCGCGCCCGCAGCCCGGCTCAGCCTGCACCCGCCCTACTTCAACTTGGCTCAGGCCGCGAAGATTTGGGCCACCGCCACCTGCGGGGAGCGGGGACCCGACGGCGGGCAGTCTCGCTCGGAGCTGTACTGCAAGTTGGTGGGGGGCCCCACCGCCCAGGGCAGCGGCCACACCATCCAGGTGCGTTACGCTCCCCGCGGAAAGCAGGGGTGGGGTGGGGCGCACGCACGTACTCTCCCGGGTGACCCCCAAGAGACTGGGGCAGGGGCTGTCCTAGCTCTGGGCGGGCCTAGTTCTGGGGACCCCGTGGGGTAGGCGCAGTGCCCCTGGATAGGGTCTAGGGGGGAGCACAGCCCTGGCAGCGTGCCACCCCAGGCGGGGAGGGGCGAAGCGCGGACGAGGGCAGGCTGTGGTCAGGTTTCAGCACGTCCCGGAGAAAGGTCTGGTGCGGAGTTGCAGTGATGTGACAGCTGTCTATCGGCCAAGTGGCAGGGGACCAGGCCGGGGGTGCCAGCCTCTTCTCCCCCAATCTCTCTCTCTCCCTTTTTGGAGAGGTTGGCAGCGGCTACCTTCTGGGGTGTATGTTAGAAGAGGACTTTTATGTCCTATCAGTAGAGTTACTCTGGATGTCACAGAAAAGATTCCCAGCACCCCGTGGGCCTCGGTGGCCCGTGATCAGTGGGGCAAGGGAGTGGGGCTTTCTGATAGACTCAGAGTCCCTGGCCGCACACCCCTGGGGGAGATGACTGTGCTGCGCGGGCTTAGCCGTGTGCACGCACACAAGCCTGGCCACCTGCTGTAGGATGCACACCTGCGGGCGTGCCTGAGGCCGGGCAGCTCCACTGGAATCTAGTCCTAACCGAAATTCTCTACCACAAACCATCCTCTCCCCGCTGTCAGGGAAAGTTGCCAGACTAGGGAGTAAGTTTGGAGCATGGGTGCCCAAAGTGCAAGATCAGCACCGGTGCCAGGCACTGGTGCCTCACACTTGTCATCCTAGCTACTTAGGAGGCTGAGATCTGATGAGCTGGGTTCAAAGCCAGCCTGTGCAGAAAAGTCTCCGAGAGATTCTTACAGCCAGTTAGCCGGCAAAAAACAAAAACAAAAAATCCCCCCTTCCCAAGTGGAGGTGTGGCTCAAATGGTAGAGTGCCAGCCTGGAGTGAAAACGCTAAGGAAGAGCATGAGGCTCTCAGTGGAAGGCTCCCATTATCTGCACACAAAAACAAGCAAAATGAAAAGGTCATCACTGGTGTCTTAAGTTAGTGTGTTACTGTTTTCACCACATATTCTCATACATGATATGTAGTTGAGCCTGCAATGCTTTACATAAATGCTTATTTATATATAAATTAGATGCACTTATGGCCACATTAATATACTGTGTGCCTTATGAAACATGTACCAATAGATTAAAAAATAATGTGATAAAAATAACTTCTAATTTTCTCTAACAGAAATTTGTTTTAGGGGGAAAAAAGTATTTTTGGCAGTACTAGGGATTGAACTCATGGCCTTGGGCTTGCAGGCTTCTATACTAAAGCAGGCCCCACTCACTCCCCTCCCCCTCTCCCTTGGTGGTTATTAATTTTTGGCAGTAGTGGGGTTGGAAATCAGAGACCTGTACTAGTGATCTGCCATTTTGAGTCACGCTCTAGCTGCCTTTGTTATTTTTGAGGCAGGGCCTGGCTTTATGACCCAGCTGGCCTTGCTGCTTCTTCTCCATTGGGATGGCAGGCATGAACTTAAACTTTTATATCTGGACTAGCCTAGAACTTCAGTCACCCAACCTCCTCTTTCCAAGTGGCTAGCTAGCATTGCAGACTAGGTGAGAAATTACCCTGGAAGCCAGAGCATTTTTGGTTAGAAAATTAATTTTCTCTAACAGAGGAAATGAAATAACTTGTTTTGTTAAATTATTTTGTTATTGTGTGCAATTATAGCTATTAAATAAATATACAAATGGTTAGAAAACAAAATTTTCTCTAACAGAGGAAATGAAATAATTTGTTAAATTATTTTGTTATTGTGTGACTATAACTATTAAATAAATATACAAATGTAATTGCATATATAATTCCTTTGAACAAGTTTAGCTTAGCACTCATAATTCAATAATTCAAAGTTAATTAAATTAATTAATTAAAGGAAAATTTTTGAGACAGAGTTTCATAGCCCAAGCTGACCTGGAACTTGAAATGCAACCAGGTTGTTCTCAAACTAAGTCCTCTTCCTCCTCCTCTTCCTCCTCCTCCTTCCTCCTTCTTCCTACTTTCTTCTTTTGCCAGTCCCGGGGCTTGAGCTTAGGGACAGGTATTTGGGGCCTAGGCATTGTTCCTGAGCTTCTTTTGCTCAAGACTAGAACTCTACCACTTGAGCCACAGGGCCACTTCTGGCCTTTTCTGTTTATGAGGTGCTGAGGAATCGAATCCAGGGCTTCATGCATGCTAGGCAAGCACTTTACCACTCAGCCACATTCCCAGTCCCTACCTCTGCTTCTTGAGTGCTGGGATTATACAGGTCCACTAATGAGCCTGGCTGAAGCGTATTTTATATTAGTGCTTATTAGTATAAAATACTTTTGAACTTCCAGTTTTGTTTTTTTTTTGGTCTGGTTGTGGGGCCTGAACTCTGGGTCTGGGGACTGTCCCTCAGCTCTTCAGCTCAAGGCTAGCGCTCTACCTCTTGAGCCACAGTGCCACTTCCGGCTTTTTTCTTTTTTCTTATGTGGTGCTGAGGAATCAAACCCAGGGCCTCGAGTATGCTAGGCAAGCGCTCTACCACTGAGCCACCTTCCCAGCCCAGTATAAAATACTTTTTAGGTGCAAAGTAGAAATGGGGAACTCTTGTCCAAAAACCATTAGCTTTCAAGGTGGTGAGAACAGAGCATTAAGCTAAGCGAGGAGCCCCAACAAGTGTACATAGTGTGACTGTGCATATGTCATGATGTCATGTCACCTTAGCTCAGTTCATCATGATACTCATTCTGCTACATCCTTCTCTTACTATAAAGTTGTTCCCATGAATTGGAGGTAAGTGTCTCATGGACTTTCTGCCTGGGCTCGCTTTGACTGTGATCCTCAGATTTCAGCCTCCTAAATAGCTAGGATTATAAGGCATGAGCCACTCTTGCCTGACTTTCTAAAGGTTTTCAAAAGCAGAAACTTGGCCAGTGATTGCTCACTTTTCAAGTTGTTATTCATCACTTTCTACTAGGAAAAGTGCTATGGTTTAATGCTTTACCAATAAATTTTAAAAAGGCACTGTAAGTATTCTTTCGGAAAACACTAAAATATTTTAGAAAATTTTGTTTTCAGACTTTTAACAGTGCAAATGGATGATTTTAGAGTTATGTATGTCTAGCTTATTAGTAAGAGGTGATAAAAAAACATTTTCAAATACATTTTTGCCAAGACATACATTTTTCTAGAATAGCATTTATTTTCTACATGTCCATACGACACTTATAATTTTATGAAACTGAGTTTATTGCTATATAATCAGTATCAGGTAGTGTATTTCTGGAAGCTGCTTGTTATCCCAACAAAGGCAAAGTTACATTATGTAACTTATGTAACTCCTTTTAAAAAACGTGTGTGTGTGTGTGTGCTGGTATTGGGGCTTTCTTATATGTAGAAAAGTACCTGGCACTGTACCATTTAAGCCATGACTCCAGTCTAGCATTTTTGCTGGTTAATTGGAGATAGAGTCTTGAAGACGTAGCCTAAGCTTTTTTTGGTGGGGGGGTCTGGTCGTGGGGCATGAACTCTGGGCTGGGCGCTGTCACTCAGCTCTTCAGCTCAAGGTGAGTGCTCTACCACTTGAGCCACAGCACCACTTCCGGCTTTTTTTCTTTTTGCTTATGTGGTGCTGAGGAATCGAACCCAGGTCCTCATACATGCAAGGCAAGCACTCTACCACTGAGCCACCTTCCCAGCCCCAGCCCAGGCTTTTTTAAAACTGTGATCCTCTGGGTCTCAGCCTCTTGAGTAGCTAGAATTACAGGTGTGAGCCACTAGTGCCTAGCTAAAAACATTTTTATTAATATATCAATTATACAAAATAATGTGTTTCCTTGTAACATTTTCATACATGCAAATAGTACACTTGGATCATATTCATTTCTTCATTACTCTTCTCCCTTCTCCTCTCCTCTTTTATTTCAGTAGTCCTTGTTCTATTTTTATATCTTTTCTCTTGATTCCACATACGGGAGAAAATGTATGACATTCGTTTTCCTGAGTCTGGCTTGTTTTTCATAGCATGATAATTTCCATCCATTTCCCTGCAAACAACATGATTTATTCTTTTTTGGTGGCATAATACTCCACTGTGTGTATGTACCATATTTTCTTTATCCATTCATCTATTGATGAATGCCTAGGCTGGTTCTATAACTTGGCTATTGTGAATAATGTTAAAATAATAATTTAAAAAAAGATAATTTAAAAAGGTGTAGCTGTGGCTTAAGTGGTAGAATATCAGCTTTGAACAGAAAAAGCCAAATGAGAGCACAAGGCTCTGAGTTCAAGTTCCAGTACTAGGAAACACACACACACACACATATACATATGTATGTATACATATATAAATATCTATATAATGTGTGTATATTTATATATATTCCTTTCTTTTGATTATTTTTAGTGTTATTATAAAGATGATGTACAGAGGGTTTACAACTACATAAGTCACAGTTACAGAAATCTTTTTTGGACAATATAACTCTTTCCCAGTTTTCCCCTCCCAGCCCCATCCACAAGTTGTATAGTTCATTTTCAGCCTTTTTT
>NW_012273303.1:0-1489 GCF_000151885.1 Dipodomys ordii
TCTTAGCTATGGTAAATAATGCTGCAATAAACATAGTTGTGCTGGTAGCTTTAGTATGGTCTTGTTTGTGGTCATTCAGGTAAATGCCCAAAAGTGGGATTGCTGAGTCATAGGGGAGCTTGCTGTTGTTTTTGAGATAAGGTCTTCCTGTATAATTTAGGCTGGTCTTGAACTCATAATTTTGCTTCAACCTCCCATGTGCTAAGATTACAGATGTGTACCACCACATGCAGCTCACTTGTTATTTTATGTTGAGAGGTATCTTTTTAATTCTTAATTTCCCAGCCTGCTATACTGGCAGAAGAAGCTCAGTAACTGAATGGGGTAGCCCAGTGTTTGGGACATGGAGACACAGACTAACCTGATGTATAAAAAAAGGCATGTTTCAACTGAAATTTGCTGAGCTTGTTAAGGGTAGACAAGTGCATACTGCAGTTGAGAAAGCAAGAGAGTGGATTTCAGGTTTAAAGCATATTACTCTGTGCTTAACTGCTTTTGGTATATTGGCCATGTGTTAAGGCCTTTCAAGTACCCTCCCCCTGTTTTTGTGTGTGTGTGTGTGTGTGTGTGTGTATGTGTGTGTGCGCGCGTGCGTGTGTGTGTGTGCACCATTTTTCTCATGGTCACCCACTCCCAACTTCACTCAGTTTCCCACCTTCCTTCTTCTCTCCTTCAGAACTCCCATTACTTTTTCTCAAGACTGTGCTGAACAGTACTCTCTTGTACCCACAGAATACCTTCTCCTGTGCTTTCTCTTTCCTGCTATCACACAGCTTAGTGTATTGGTAAACAACTATTCAGGTTAGAGCCCATGTTCTCTTTTTTACTGTTACAAATGGAGTTGTAGTAATTATTCATGTACAGTCTAATTGCCCATAAGAATATAGTTTCTTTTTATTTATAGTAAGATTAAATAAAATTTACAGGAAAACTACATTTCTACCACTTTCATCTAGTAGTTTTTACATCAGCCTTTTGTGTACATGATTTTATTACTTTCTATTTTATACTTTGTTTTTCTCATATTATTATTATTATTATTGATATTGGATTTTGAACTCAGGGCTTCACACTTGTTAGGCAAATGTTTTCTTGTTTGAACCACATACAGTCCCATTCCTTTTTGTTTCAATTTATGTTTCAGAAGGTCTCATACTTTTGTCCAAGAGAGTCCTAGACTTTGACTTTACTAATTCTTCCTCCTGAGTAGTTGGAATTATGGGCCTGTTTTTGAGGCAGGTTCTTGTTAACTTTTGATAAGTCTGGCCTTGAAGTACTGTCTTCCTCTCTTTACCTTCCAAGTATCCTCCATTCAATATTGTCCCCTGAGTTGCTTCTTCTTCTTCTTCTTCTTCTTCTTCTTCTTCTTCTCCTCTTCCTCCTCCTCCTCCTCCTTTTCCTTCCCCTTCCTCTTCCTCCTCCTCCTCCTCCTCCTTTTCCTTCCCCTTCCTCTTCCTCTTCTTCCTCCTCGTCTTCTTCTTCTTCTCCT
>NW_012273304.1:0-1170 GCF_000151885.1 Dipodomys ordii
TTTTGCTTATGTGGTGCTGAGGAATCGAACCCAGGGCCTCGAGCATGCAAGGCGAGCGCTCTACCACTGAGCCACCTTCCCAGCCCCTTTCCTAAGATTTTTATGATAATTTAACACAAGTTTGACAATTTAACCTTTCATTGTTCTGAAATTAAGGAGTCTGAAATCAATGTGTTTTCAGCCCTTCTTTTTATGAAGCTTCTAGGGAAAAAATTCTTCCTAGCCCAGTTATTGGATTGAAGGCCTATACTGCTTCAATGTGACATCATCTTAATTACATCTGCAAAGATCCTGTTTCCAAATGAGGTCATCTTCAGAGATGATGGACATACATGCATGCCAAGAAGTTGTGGCTAGCCAGCCTATCCCACAAAGCACTTGATAAAACAAATTGAGAAAAACCTTGGATTTCTGTAGTACAGTTAAAAAATATTTAATGATGCTGGTCCTGGGGCTTGAACTGTCCCTGAGCTTTTGTGCTCAAGATTAGTGCTCTTGAGCCACAGCTCCACTTCCAGCTTTATTTTTATTTTTATTTTTTGGTTAATTGGTGGTAAGAGTCTCATCTCATGATCTTTCCTGCCCTGCTGGCTTCGAGCTGCGATCCTCAGATGTCAATCTCCTGAGTATAGGCATGAGCCACCAATGCCCTCATGACAGCTTCTTTAAAATTATATTCCAGGCTGAGTGTCAGTGGCTCATACCTGTAATCCTAGCTATTCAGGAAGCTGAGATCTGAGGGGTCATGTTTTGAAGCCAGCTGGGGCAGGAAAGATACTGAAACTCTTAACTGTAATGAACCACCAAAAAAGTCAGAAGTAGAGCTATGGTTCAAGTGGTAGGACATTACTCAGGCCCTAAGTTCGAGTCCCAGGACCAACACAGAAAAAAAAAAAAAGCTGTCTTGAACAAGTTTTGAGACTAGCTAGAGGCTAGTCATTCCTTCATCTTGAATAACCAATTAATAACCCCTTTCTTATGTGGGTTTTTTTTTTGTTGTTGTTGTTGTTTTGGGGGGGGGTCCGGCCGTGGGGCCTGAACTCTGGGTCTGGGCACTGTCCTTCAGCTCTTCAGCTCAAGGCTAGCGCTCTACCACTTGAGCCACAGCGCCACTTCCGGCTTTTTTTCTTTTTGCTTATGTGGTGCTGGGGAATTGAACCCAGGGTCTCA
>NW_012273305.1:0-3311 GCF_000151885.1 Dipodomys ordii
CATGAGGCCCTGGGTTCAATTCCTCAGCACCACATAAGCAGAAAAAGCCAGAAGTGGCACTGTGGCTCAAGTGGTAGAGTGCTAGCCTTGAGCTGAAAAGCTGAGGAACAGTGTATAGGTCCAGAGTTCAGGCCCCACGAATGGAAAAAAAAAAAAAAAAAGATATGCTCTCACTTTATGCCCAGTTGGGCCTGAACTGCAATCCTCCTATTTTGTGTTTTCCTTTCACAAGTATGACAGACATGCACCACTACAATTTGCCGTTAGTGTTCCATGAAGTCTTGAAAACTTTTTTGCTCAGACTGGCCTTAAATCACAGTTCCAAGATTTCTGTCTCCCAAGTGCTAGGCGTAGAGGCATGAGCCACTGCATCAAACTATTTTTTAAAATTTTTAGTCATTTTATTGAGGTGTGACTTTTGTATATTGAATGTATAGCTTAATTTTTATTTAAGTATATATTCATCATGCCACCACCCAGATGATGATATTGTCCTGCGCTGTTCAATACAATGGCCATTACCCTTGTGTAGCTATTAAGGGTAGCTAATTGTAGTTGAGATGTACTGTAAGTGTAAAATACATTTTGACAACTTAGTACCAAAAACAGTATGAGTGAGCATGTAGTTCAGTGGTAGCATTTGCCTTAAAAACATAACCTCCAGAATCACACACATACACACAGAAAAATCATTGAAATTAATGACCAATTTCTTTCTATCTTTTAAAATATAGAGCATTTTTAATTATATATGTAACCCCATTTTTGTTTTGGACAGCCCTGATGTAGAGCTGTCCCAGCACCCTAGAACTCAGGTTCCTTCGTCATCAGTGCCAACTCTAAAGGTAAACCTTCACCTGGATTATCCTTGATGCACTTGTGCTGCTCTTGACCTTTAGGTAATCAGAATCATATAGTATGTCTTCTTTTGGATCAAATTGTTTTCACTCAACATTGAATCTGTGAAATTAATTCATGTTGTAGAAGTTTGCTTCTTCACTATTTTGTAATATTCTGTGTAATGAACAGGTAGTTTCTTTTACGTGTTCGGTTGCTGATTAACATTGGTGGTGTTTCCAGCTTGGTACTGTTCCCTGTGGGGGAGGCTGGCCCTGGGGTTTAAACTTGGAGCCTGGGTCAGGTCCTTTGGCATTTTTGCTCAAGGTTGGGGATCTACCACTTGAGCCATAACTCCACTTGTGAATTTTTGCTGGCTAAGTGGAGATAAGAGTCTCATGAACTTTTTTGTATGGTCTATCTTTGAATCACGGTCCTCAGATTTCAGGCTTCTGAGTAACTAGGAATACAGGCAAGAGCCACTGGTGCCTGGCTTAGGGGTGTAATTAATAATGCTAAAAATGAACAATGTTGTGCATTTGCCTTGATATATAGACAATCCATGACAATGGTTTTCAACTGTATGATGGTGTAAATGTGATGTGCGTTTAGTACGTTGAATTTTGAACTTTCCCAGGCTGATGGGTATGTGTTTCTGTACTCGCTCATGATGTGAGGTAACACTAGCCAGCTACAGCAACCAGCCAGCCATGTAGTCATGAAAGAAAATAGCTGGTATTCTACAGTGAATTGTGTTGCTAAGCTACAGTGTTGAGGTTAGGTGTATGAAATGCATTTTAAACTTAGAGTATTTTCACTTTACAGTGTATGTTTGTAGGGATGCAATCCTGTCACAAGGCAAAGAGCTTCTGGCACAGTACATGTTTTTGTTGGCTTGTCTCCAGAAAGGAATTGCTGGGTCGTGGGACTAATGTGTGTTTTTGCCTTAGCAAAAAGTTTCCTAAGGTAGTCTTTACAGCATAACCTTCTATCAGCCATGGGACAAAGTCCTGGCTGTTCTACATCCTTATACCTTTGGGCATTGTGAGTCCTTTTGAGTTTTGGTTAGTCCAGTAAGGAGATTGCCTCGCTTAGAATGGAAACTAATTTCTATCATTTTCTTCTCTTTACAAAGTAACAGGTGTCCATCCACAAAGAACATACACATAGGCAAAAAAGATTTTAAAATACTCCTCATCTTAAGTCAACTTCTGTGAAGATTTGATATATACCCATCCATACATTTATCATGTGTATATTGATTTAAATGGCATCAGAGTTATATTTTTCCTAACAATTTTACTTTGACCATCTTTCCATGTCTATGAATATTCATGTAAATTGTAACTTTTAAAAGCCAGATAATGTTCCATTGTATGAATGTGACATCATTTAATCAATTCCCCTGGGTCTGGGGCTATTGCTAATTTTCCACTATCATAAACAATATTATTTGTAATGAGTGCCTTGGCCATTAAATCTTAGCTCATGCCCTTAAATTTTGCCAACAGAGGATTACTTATTCAGAGGATGGTTCACCTGATTTAAAGGCTGCCAGCTGCTTTCCCACCCCAAGCAACTCCCTTCTCAATCTTGAAATAGGGGAGAGCAAGAGAATTCCCTCTAGAATACAGGATTGCTCCTTCCTGGATACTAAGTGCAGGAGACAAGATCTTTGAGACTGCTTAGTCATCTCTAATGCAAATACACAAGCCACTGGTAGTTTTCTTTGGGCAGACAAGAAGCTGCTGGCCTTCTCAAAGAGATTCTTCCTGAACTAAGCAAAGGGAATGTAGATCTGTGAGCTAACTAATGTCAAATGCTAACCAAGTGTATCTGGTCAATTCAGGTCTACGCAAAGAGATCAGGAAATACTCAAGCATTATAGCTTGGCAATTGTTAGTTCTGGTATTTCTTGTCCACTGTAGCTTTCATTGGTCTCCTTCCACATATATGGGAAGTTTTCCTCAATGGGAGGGAGAGGAGATACTTTAAAATAAGTAGAAGGATTTCCCCACTCTTTTGGAATAATAGACTTAAGCTTTCTATAGACAGAGGGGCCATGGTGAGCAATTGATAGGACAACTTATGATTCGGGACAAAGTAGAGCTGTTCAAGGGCACAAGTAACCTAGACTGGGTAACCTACATAAGACCTCTGGGGAGGGTCACCTGACTTCAGTAAAACACAAAGGACAAGAAGTGGAGGTATAGCTCAAATGGTAAAGCATCAGCCTTGAGCAAAACAGCCAACTGGGAATTCAAGGCTGAGTTCAAGGTCCATTATTGGTGTATGCGCGTGTGTGCACACGCGTACACACACACATACACATACTGAACACAAACAAGGGAAGAGAAACAGAAAGAAAATGAGCTACAGGGCTGGGAAGGTGGCTCAGTGGTAGAGCGCTTGCCTTGCATGCCTGAGGCCCTGGGTTCGATTCCTCAGCACCACATAAGCAAAAAGAAAAAAGC
>NW_012273306.1:0-1583 GCF_000151885.1 Dipodomys ordii
AAGGTGACTCAGTGGTAGAGTGCTTTCCTTGCATGCCTGAGGCCCTGGGTTCGATTCCTCAGCACCACATAAACAGAAAAAGCCGGAAGTGGTGCTGTGGCTCAAGCGGTAGAGCGCTCGCCTTTAGCTGAAGAGCTGAGGGACAGCGCCCAGGCCCAGAGTTCAGGTCCACAACCGGCAAAAAAAAAAAAAAAGTGGAAGTAGAGTTGTGGCTCAAGTGGTAGAGGGCCAGGCCTGAGTGAAAAAAACACAAGCGAGAGCCAGTGGCCCTGAGTTGGGGACCACTGGCACATAAAAAGGAATGAAGGAAAAGAGAATTATGATAATTCTACAGACACATCATCTTTCTTAACATGATAACCAAAATGACATTCTTATCCTTATTATCAACAGTATGACTCAAAATTAAGTAATGTCCCTTTTTCACTCACTGTTTCAGGCAGGGCTGAATCAGCTGGGCTGGTGGAAGTCCTACTTCTTGTGTGGACAGGTTCCCTGGCCACAACCAGACGCAGCGATCCACTGGTTTGTTGCAATAATGCAATGGCTTGCTGGTGGGAAACTTTGTGATCCAGTGGTGTGTGGTTAATGGCCAAAATCTGGTCATTTTCCTTTAACCTGTGATCCCTTAATCACACAGGAAGAGAAAGTTTCATGTTAAACAGTCTCCAGCTTGATTTACTGAAGAAAGTTGTTGTGTAAGTTACTCAGTGTATTGCCTATGGCACTACTTTTAACATATTTATGCAAATAATTAATTATATTACAGAGCTCAGAGTGCTTGTCTTAAGAAAAGTTAATGACTAATTAAGTAGTGGATCCCTAAACACACACACACATACACACACATATACACAGAGGCACATTTTAAAAGCTACTTGGTTACAAGAATTACCATTTACGCTGGGCACAGGTGGCTCACATCTATAATCCTACTCAGGAGGCTGAGAACTGAGGATCAGGTTCAAAGCCAGCCACCAAAGGAAAGTCCATGAGACTCTTATCTCCAATAAACTACTCAGAAAAAGCCAGAAGTAGCACTATGGCTCAAGTGGTAGAGCACTATCCTTGAGCACAGAGAGGCTCAGGGACAGAGCTCAGGCCCTGAGTTCAAGCCCCAGGACCAGCAAAAATAAATAATTTTTAAAATTACCATTTATGGGGCTCATGGCTAGGGTTTTGTAAATGTGAACACTACCTGTCACCTGAACTCCTGAGCTGGTTCCCATCTGACTTCCATGCTCATCTCATTGGGGTAACTAGATTTTCAACTTCATTAATAATCTCATTAGTGGCTTCGCTCCATTTCTACTGTTCTTTATTATTCTGCTATCTATCAAAGGCGTGCAGACCCTTATTTCCAATTAACTACCAAAAAAGCTGGAAGTGGAGCTGTGGCTCAAGAGGTAAAACAGTAGCCCTGAACAAAACCAAAACAAACAAACAAAAAAAGTTCATGAAAAGAGCACAGGCACTGAGTTCAAGACTCAGGAACTGCACGAAAGAAAGAACGAAAGAAAGAGAAAGAGAGAGGGGGGAGGGAGGGAGAGAGGGAAGGAAGGAAGGAAGGAAGGAAGGAAGGA
>NW_012273307.1:0-1093 GCF_000151885.1 Dipodomys ordii
CCTCCCTCCTCCTGTGGTGAACTTGGTCCTGGTTCAACTTGTTCATGGGTGTCCTGATGAATTTTTTCTCTCCAGGTTCAACTGGCTCAGTTGGGGGTCAAGGTAGGCAGTGGTTAGAGGATCTAGATTATTCCACTTGAGTGTGAAATTCGTCAGGGAGGGTGCCTCTAGGTCTTGGTCATCCCAGCTGCTCAGGAGGCTGAGCTCTGAGGATCGCAGTTCGAAGCCAGTCTGGGCAGACAAGTCCAAGAGATGCTTATGTAGCCAAGGAGTCCACAAAAAAGCTGGAAGCAGAGCTCTGGTTCAAGTGGTAGAGCACCAGCCTTGAGCCAAAGAGCTCAGGGACAGCACCCTGAGTTCAATCCCCAGCTCTAGCACCACAAATTAAAAAAACAAACAAACAAAAAAAACCCCACCAGGTTCTGGCTTCTCTTCCCCCCCCCCTTCTGTCCTACCCCTTAGCCATGGTCCTAGAGAGGCCCTGACCTGTCCCTCCCTCTCTCTCTCTGCCATCCCTGATCTCATGCTTCTGCTTCTCCCTGTCCACAGACCTTCATCGTGTTGAATAAAGGCAAGACCATCTTCCGGTTCAGTGCCACCAATGCCCTGTACGTCCTCAGCCCCTTCCACCCCGTCCGCCGAGCAGCCGTGAAGATTTTAGTGCACTCATATCCTTTGTAATTAACCCCTGCTATATGGGTGCAAAACACTCCTTTTCCTGCTCCTCCTTTCTTTCTTCCCCTTCTCCTTTTCCTCTCTTCCTCTCCTTTTGCTTCTCTTCTTCCTTCTTCTCTTCTGCCTCTTCCTTCTCTGCTTCCTCTTCTCTTTTTCCTCCTTTTTCCTCTCCTCCTCTTCTTCCTCCTTTGTCTTCTCTTCCTCCTCTTCCTCTTCTTCCTTCCCCTCCTTTCTTCTCCTTCTTTTTATCCTTTTCCTCTTCTTCTTCCTTCTCTTTTCTTCTCCTTCTCCTTCTTCTCTTTCTCCTTTCTCTCCCTTTTTTCACTTCCTCCTTCCCCTCTTCTTCCTCCTCTTTCTCTTCCTCTTCTTCCAGCCTCATCTTCCTCCTTTTCTTCCTCCTCCTTTCCCTCTTCCTCCC
>NW_012273308.1:0-1530 GCF_000151885.1 Dipodomys ordii
AATGGAGGGGCTAACAATGTTCAAGAGGAAGTGTACTCATTACCTCACTCATGTAACTGTAACCCTCTGTATAGTATCTTTACAATAAAAAAAAAAAAAGAGTTGGAGGCCAGGCACTGTAATCCTAGCTACTCAGGAGACTGAGATCTGAGGATTGTGGTTCAAAGCCAGCCCAGGCAAGAACATCCTTGAGACGCTTATCTCCAATTAACCACCAAAAAAACGGAAGTAGCACTGTGGCTCAAGTGGTAGGGCACTAGCTTTGAGCTGAAGAGCTGAGGGACAGCGCCCAGGCCCAAAGTTCAAGCCCCATGACCGATAAAAAAAAAAAAAAAAAAAAGCTGGGCAATGGTGGCTCATGCCTATAATCCAAATTACTCAGTAGGCTGAGAAAGCCAGCCCAGACAGAAAACTCTAATCTCCAATTCATCACAGAAAAAGCCTGAAGTGCTTCTGTAGCTCAAGTGATAGAGTGTTAGCCTGGAGAAAAAGGAGTTTAGGTACAATGCTAGGCCCAGAGTTCAAGGTCTAGGACTGGCAAAAGAAAGGAGAGGGGGCAGGGTACAGAAGCTTATTCCTATAATACTAGTTATTCTTTTTTTTTTTTAATACTAGTTATTCTTGAGGGTGAAATGTTAGGATGAGCCTCAAAGCCAGCCTGGGCACATAAATCTGAGGAACTTTTATCTCTAATTACCTAGCAAACCAGCAAAAAGCTGGAAGGGGAAGCATGGCTCCAGTGTTATAGAGTGTCAGCCTTGAGGGGAAAAAGCTAAGCAAGAGTGTAAGGCCCTTAGTTCAAGTACCATCCCCCTTCCCCCCAAAAGTGGGTCATAGTGTTCATATGATTTTGCTCTTAGTGTATATTTATATATTATATGTATTTTATATCATGTTTAGAACATCTTTTTATTGCATGAAGTTCCACATTTTGTTAATTTTGGCTGGCTGGATTGTTTCCAAGTTTTAGCAATTATCCACAGCACTGTGAGGTAGTTAAATTTATAAGTAATTATTTTATTTTAACTTAGGATACACTTTTGAAAATTAAAATACTAATATAATGTATATGGCTTATCTTATGTGATTTTAAAACTTTTCTTTTTTGTGCAAGTCCTAAAGCTTGAACTCAAGAGCTAGGTGCTGTTCCCTGAGCTTTTTTTGCTCAAGGCTAATGCACCTGGTGCTACAGCTCCACTTCTGGCTCTTTTCTTAGTGGTTAGAGCTAAGAGTCTCATGGCCTTTCCTTCCTGGGCTGGCTTCGAACCACAATCCTCAGATATCAGCTAAGATTACATGTATGAACCACCAGTGCCCAGCTTAAAGCTTTTTTTTTTAATTTTTTTTTTGGGGGTCTAGTCGTGGGGCCTGAACTCTGGGCCTGGGTGCTGTCCCTCAGCTCTTCAGCTCAAGGCTAGCGCTCTACCACTTAAGCCACAGCGCCACTTCCGGCTTTTTTCTTTTTGCTTATGTGGTGCTAAGGAATCGAACCCAGGGCCTCAGGCATGCAAGGCAAGCACTCTACCACTG
>NW_012273309.1:0-1445 GCF_000151885.1 Dipodomys ordii
CTTAAACTCTGGGCCTGGGCACAGTCCCTGCGTTCTTCAGCTCAAGGCATGCGCTCTACCACTTGAGCCACAGCGCCACTTCTGGTTTTCTAGTGGTTTATTGGAGATAAGAGTCTCACGGACTTTCTTTCCTGCCTGCGCTGGTTTTGAACTGCAATCCTCAGATCTCAGCCTCCTGAGTAGCTAGGATTAAAGGCGTGAGCCACCAGCGCCGGGCTAGAAATGCTAGTTTTTAAAACAATGTATGACTTCTAAAATCATTCTACTTTCCAAATACTATATCTGGCATTTAAGAAAAATTAAAATTTGCTAGGAAATGGAAAGGCATGGAAAAAATTATATTAAGTAAAGTAAGCCAGGCCCAAAGAAACATAGGTCCCATGGTTTCCCTTATTTTCAATATCTAGTATATGTATGAGTCAAGCAAGGTCAGATAAGGTGATGTGGGAAATGACCCTAAGTTATGTATTCAAATGTTTTTTTTTCTTTCATGCGATTGTTTCTAACACATTTATAAGATTATTTCTTTGTTGCTTTGTATGTCCCTCCCCCACAACCCCTGCTTTCACTGTATTTGATGTCGGTATAATTTGTGGAGGGGAAGGGGAAAAACAAATCGAAATGGGGATACAGGTGGACCCATTGCAACAATGAGATGTACAAGTCGTTATGTCGAAAACGAACTTTACAACTTTGGTGGGGGGGGTTGTTATGGGGGAGGATTGGGTAGGGGGGGCGAGGGGAGGATGGGAAGGGATGGGAAGGGTAAACAAAGGAGGAAGCTACAATGCTTGATGAGAAATGTACTCATTATCTTGCCCATGTAATTGTAACCCCTCTGTACAGTATTTTCACAATAAAAAAATAAAAAAAGAGCAAAGCATTTGCTTTATTTGATAAATTAATAAATCTGTTTTGATATATCAATAAAAAATTAAAACATTTTTTAGTCTAATATAAAACTTTATTTTTGTTTCAGGTTTTTAACCTTTTCCAACACAAGAGTCTGGGTGTGCAGGTCAATCTTCGTGTGATAAAGCTTATTCTGCTTCATGAAACTCCAGTAAGAAAACTGAATTTTTATTCAATTAAGTGAGTAAGAAATTGTATTCAGGAAGTTGGTAAGTAAATAAAATTTTAGGAATATACTTTTATTCACTTAAAATACAGAAAAATCCACAGAGTCAGTAAAGTAATACATAAAATTGGCCTTTATTTTTATTTATTTATTTATTTTTTTTGGCAGTTGTGGGGCTTGAACTCTGGGCCTGGGCGCTGTCCCTCAGCTCTTCAGCTCAAGGCGAGCGCTCTACCACTTGAGCTACAGCGCCACTTCCGGTTTTCTGGTGTTTTATTGGAGATAGGTGTCTCACGGTCTCTCCTGCCCAGGCTGGCTTTGAACCTCGATCCTCAGATCTCAGCCTCCTGAGTAGCTAAGATTACAG
>NW_012273310.1:0-2177 GCF_000151885.1 Dipodomys ordii
GTTACAATTACATGAGCAAGGTAATGAGTACATTTCTTATCAAGCATTGTTGCCTCCTCCTTTGTTTCCCCTTCCCATCCCTTCCCATCTTCCCACCCCCACTCCCCCAGACTGTGATATTCTTATCTCCAAATAACCACCAAATAGCTGGGTGTAAAGCTATGGGTCAAGTGGTAGAGCACCAGCCTTGAGAGAAAAAGCTAAAGGACATTACCCAAGCCCTGAGTTCAAGCCCCAGTATCGACACCAATATATATATATATTGTTGTTGTTGTTGGTCAGGGGGCTTGAACTCTGGGCTTGGGTGCTGTCCCTGAACAATTCAGCTCAAAGTGAGCACTCTACCACTTAAGCCATAGTGCCACTTCCAGTTTTCTGGTGGTTAATTGGAAATAAGAGTCTCGTGGACTTTCCTGACTAGGCTGGCTTTGAAACTCGATCCTCAGATCTCAACCTCCTGAGTAGCTAGGATCACAGGTGCGAGCCACCCAGCCGCCTGGCTTTAAATAAACTCTAATTACTTGACTAAGTTATCCATGAATGAATAAAGCAGGAGTAGAGTTAGTGAAACAGTAAGCAAGGATGACTTCCTGAAGGAAGAGGCCTGTGACTGCCATAGATAGAAGATCAAGAAGGATCTATGACATATAGCAAGCAGAAGGAAGGAGCTTGTCCCGAGTTCAGGTTTTACCAGCACCTGGGAAAGCTTGATAGGGAGTGGAGGATATTTTTTCCCCTAGAGCATCTGGGGTTGATCTCTAGTGTGTGTGTTCTGTTCAGCCAATGGGCAGCTGGCTCAGACTCTGCAGCAGGCTTACCTGCCCAGCGTGGACTACTCCATCTGCTCCAGCTCTTCCTACTGGGGCTCCACAGTGAAGAGGAGTATGGTGTGTGCCGGTGGGGATGGCGTTCGCTCTGGATGCCAGGTAAGTCCAAGCACAAGTCCCTCTCCCATCCTCCACTTCGCCCATATCCACTGCTCAGCCCACATCTCACACCTACTCTTTTTATTAGTATTTAATTTTTTATTATTATAAAGGTGATATACAGAGGGGTTACAGTTACATAAGTCAGGTAAAGATATATTCCTTTTTGGACAACGTTACCCCTTCCACACCTACCCTGGGTGTGTGTGTGTGTGTGTGTGTGTGTGTGTGTGTGTGTGCGCCAGTCCTGGGGCTTGGACTCAGCGAGCACTGTCCCTAAGCTATTTTTTTGCTCAAGATTTTTTGCTCAAGCATTCTGCATTTGAGCCACAGCTGTGTGTGTGGTTAACTGGAGATAAGAGTCATGGACTTTTCCTTCTCTGGCTGGCTTCAAACTATGATCCTCTTTCTTGCCTGTCCAGGTGTGGGCATATCCTGCCCATGTTGTTAGACTTCTTATCAGAGCAAGAATGACAGCATGGGCTGTAGTTTTCCATTGAGAAGGGGAGCTTGTGAACTTGTCTACCTGAGCTGACATTGAACTGCAATCCTCCCAAGTAGCTAGGATCCCAGGCATGGATTACAGCTAGGATCACCAGTACCTAGGTTATTTACATCTTTTATGGCAGGGCCTAGAAGGGGGGGTTGTACTTAATGTGTGTAAGGTAGCTCCCAGTCCCAGAAATCCCAGCTTTCCTTGGACTTCTCCCAGGAGGGCCCATTTCATCCAGTCATGACAGCAGTGGGTGCAGGTGAGTTTAATAGGGGAAAGCATATAAAATAATTTTGTAATGATTTTTATATAACACAATTCTCTATTTTAACAAGGTGAGTCAGCAGTAAACCATACTACAGAAATGCTCACTGGGCACTGGTGGCTCACATCTGTAATCCTAGTTACTCAGGAGACTGAGATCTGAGGATCATGGTTCTAAACCAGCTCAGGCAGAAAAATGTCCTTGAGGCTCTTATCTCCAATTAATCACCAAAAAGCTGAAAGTGGAGCTGTGGCTCAAGTGGTAGCCTTGAGTACAAAAGCTCAGAGACAGCACCCAGGTCCTGGATTCAAGCCCCAGGACCAGCTCAAAAATAAAAAATAAAAAAATGCTAATTGTGTATCTACTACATGCCAAGTACTACTAACTCTAGGGGATAAAGGGGAATGAAGTTTTTTTTTGGGGGGGGGGTCCGGTTGTGGGGCCTGAACTCTGGGCCTGGGCGCTGTCCCTCAGCTCTTCAGCTCAAGGCTAG
>NW_012273311.1:0-3412 GCF_000151885.1 Dipodomys ordii
GCTTGCCTTGCATGCCTGAGGCCCTGGGTTCGATTCCTCAGCACCACATAAGCAAAAAGAAAAAAGCCGGAAGTGGCACTGTGGCTCAAGTGGAAGTGTGCTAGCCTTGAGCTGAAGAGCTGAGACCAGCGCCCAAGCCCAGAGTTCAGGCCCCACGACCGGACCCCCCCCAAAAAAAGAGTAACATCATTATTAATAATGGATAGACTTCCCCTTACAGAAGCAAATGGAATTTAAAAAGTGTATTTATGAACAATTGAACACCACAAAATTAGATAACCTAGAAGTTTAGAAATTCTCAGAACAGAGGAAATACCTATATTTACTAAGAAAAAATCCCTATAGACATATGACAAGAAATTTGGTGAATCAAGAATCTCCATATCTTAGCTACGATGAAAAAAAATGATACAATGAATATGGCTGTGCTGGTAGCTTTAGTGTGGCCTTATTTGTGGTCTTTTGGGTAAATCCCCAGGAGTGAGATTGCTGGATTATAGGAAAGTTCTATATTTAATTTTTGGAGTAATGTCCATGCTGCTTTCCAGAGGAGTTGAACAAGTTTTCATTCCCATCAATAGTGTTAATAGTGTTCTCTTTTGGCCACATCTGTTATTATTATTAGTTTTCTTGACAATAGCCATGCTCACTGTGTGAGGTGGAATCTCAATGTTGTTTTATGATTCCATCAGCAAAATGGTGAGACAAAAGACAAAGGGAGAACCAATGCAACCATGATATTCAAAAAACACTGTGCTGGAAATAGACTTACAACCTGGGTGCGGGGAGGAGGGAAGTGGGAGAAAATAGGGGAGGGGGTAACAATGTTAGGCAACAAATGGACTCATTGCCTTACTCATGTAACTGTAACCCCTCTGTACAACACATTTAAATAAAAAAGAAAAACAAATTTAAAGAATGACATTGCCTCATTAGTAGGGAAATGCAAAGACTTGGAATCCATTATATTAAGTAATGTATTCCATTGCTTTATATTAAATAAAGCAAGCCAGATCCAAAGATACACAAGCTTCATGGTTTCCCTCATTTGTAGTAATGAGAAGAAATCTAGGACATTCCTAACAGAGGATCACTATAGCTCAATATCCATGTACATATGACTATGTAAACTGATGCTTATCAAAATTAACCTCAAGAAATGGAAACAAGGGATTTTTTTTCTGTTATATACTGTTTGTAGTTATTTCTTTTTATTCTTTCTTTTCTTTTTTTCTTTTTTGTTCCTTTGGTTTATCTCCTGTTGTTACTGTTTTTGAGATTTCTGTACCCCATATCTTGTATATAAGTTTATGTGATTTGGAGAAAGGCAGGGGAATCACAGAAATGGTAGGACAAAGGATAAACCAATATAACAGTGATACAAGACACTGTTGAAAATGAACTTTACAAATTAGGGTGAAAATTGAGAGAAGGGAAGGGTTAGGAGCGATGGGTGACAATGTTGTCAGACACCTTGTATTCATATACTGCTTTGTAGAATGGGAACTTCTTTGTACAAATACTTAAAGATAATAATAATAATAATAAATGTTAAAAAACAAAAACAAAAAAAAAGATTGGGGTGAGGGCACATGATGGGGGAGACGGTGAAAATGAAGGAGGGAGTAACACCGTTCATAAAGAAATGTACTCAAGACCTTTGCTATGTAACTGTACCTACTCTATGAATCACCTTTACAATAAATTAAACAAAAGAATCTCCAAACCTAGAATTCAAGGACCAGGTACCTTCACTGATGAATTCTGCCAAGCATTTTAAGAAGATAGGTTAATTTTTCTCAAGCTTTTCCACAACAAAGAATCAAAGCAACAATAATGACAAGCTAACAAAATGTTTTGTGGTTCTTCACTCATACTATGAGGCCAGCATTATCATGATACTAAAGACAGATAAAGTTATCACACAGAAAAAACCATATGATATAAATATGTAACTGTATAGTTACATAGGTAGATTTTCTAATATATGGTATATTACTTCATGCTTTTCTTTATAATATATAGATACAATATGAATATACATAAATATAATTCAAGTAGGCATTAAACATATTATATACAATGATCATCTGTGCTTATCCTAAGAATGTAATGCTGATAAAAATGAGAAAAATTAATCAATATAATATATGACAATTAATAAAAGAGCAAAATATGCATGAACATCTTATGATTATAAAAAGGTATGGGTGTAGAAATACAAGAACACAAAACAACTTCTTTGAACCAATGAAGGCCATTTATGAATAAACCAGAGTATATATTATATTAATTAAGCAAAATTAAAATATTTCATTTCCAATTTTAAAAATAAAGGCCAAGAATAATGGAGAATGAATAATACTGAAATACATTGCATCTTTGAATGGGAAATGAAGGTAGAAAGGAAAGAAGTCACTGAATGTTTTTGAATAATAGGGGAGGAGAGACTGAGAAATTGAGAAGCCAGGGAATCAGATCTGAATAAAGACTACCTATGCACATGTGAAAATATTGCGGTGAGATGCTTTTGAACAATTAATATATACTAAAGAAAATGAATGACAGTGTAAAACAGGTTCTTTCTGGAATGAGTACTAGTGGAATAGGAGAATGTAAACAGAGAGTATGAAGTACTGTGCATATGGTCAAAATATTTTATGCACTTGTGTGAAATGAAACATTAAAGCTTCCTGAATCTGGCTTTAAATCGGGGTGGGAGGAAGAGGGTTAGTGACCTAGTGGGGGAGTCTAATCAAGGTCCATTGCAAGCATCTATGGACATGTCAAAGTCAAACCCCCTTGAATGGATGCTAATAAAATGGGGAGGGGAAAGAGTTAAACTTAAAAAGGCCTAATACTCTTAATCCATTAGTATGAATCAAGGCAATCTATAGGTTCAGTACAGTATTTCTAAATTCCAACACAAATGTCTGTTTTCCAGGAATGGAAGAGCCAAACTTCAAATTCATATAGAATTTAAAAGCCCTTGTACAACAAAAATTAAGATTAAATTAAGAACAAATGGCACATTTATAATACCAGTGTCACCCTGATAAAGCCACAATAATAAAAATACTCTGGGAATTCTATGAGAAAGATATATGGACTCATGTAATACAATAAAGACCTAGAAATAAACCTGCAGTTATATGACTTCTTAATCTTTGACAATAAAAAGGATAAAATAATGTAAATGATTCTGGAACTACTGCTTTCCTCACCCAGAAAAGTGAAATAGAGCCTGTGTATAAGAGTATATGCAGGGCTGGGAAGGTGGCTCAGTGGTAGAGCGCTTGCCTTGCATGCATGCGGCCCTGGGTTCAATTCCTCAGCACCACATAAGCAAAAAGAAAAAAGCCGGAAGTGGCGCTGTGGCTCAAGTGGTAGAGCGCTAGCCTTGAGCTGAAGA
>NW_012273312.1:0-4764 GCF_000151885.1 Dipodomys ordii
TGATACCTTTTTGTTTTTTTTTCCTTCAGTCATGGGGCCTGAACTCTGGGCCTGGGCTCTGTCTCTCAGCTCTTCAGCTCAAGGCTAGCGCTCTACCACTTGAGCCACAGCACCACTTCCAAAAGCTTTTTTCTTTTTTGTTTATGTGGTGCTGAGGAATCGAACCCAGGGCCTTAGGCATGCAAGGCAAGCGCTCTACCACTGAGCCACCTTCCCAGCCCCTGTATGTCCATTCTTGATCCCCACCCAAGGAGTTTTCCTGAGCTGAACCACATTCCTGGAAAGCATGTTGGCCGTAACCCAGCCTTTTGTGACAGCAGTGGCCACTCGAGCCGTTCTGTGTATGCGTGCACTGGTGGGTCAGCGCAGGTAAATACTAAAATACCAAGGGAAAGGAAAGCGCACAGATAAAGTTCTGACTATGCAGACCAGTGTGGGGAGAAGGAAAAACTGTAGTAATTGTCAGAACTGAGAAAGAGAAGCAAGAACACTATCCATGTTGGATCAGAGGTGCCACGCTCAGTAAATATTCAGATGGTGCAAACAGCAGTTGGTTAGAGGATCTCTCCATACCAGAATGTTAGGACAACATAGTGGAGATGAAATATCACTGTCGTTTGAACTTGTTTTGTTTTGGTGCTGGTCCTGGGTTTTAATTCAGAGCCTAGGTGCTAATCCTGAACTTTTGTGCTCAAGGCTAGAGTTCTACCATTTGAATCATGGCTCCACTTCTAGCATTTTGGTGGTTAATTGGAGTTAAAAGTTTCATGGAGCTGGGTGCCAGTGGCTCACACTTGTAATCCTAGCTTCTCAGGAGGCTGAGATCTGAGAATCATGGTTCAAAGCAGCCTGGGCAGGAAAGTCCCTGAGACTCTTCAATAAACCGTCAGAAAACCGCAAGTGGCGCTGTGGCCCAAGTGGTGGAGTGCTCGCCTTGAGCTGAAGAGCTGAGGGACAGCGCCCAGGCCCAGAGTTCAAGGCCATGACTGACAAGTCTCATGGACTTTCCTACCTGGCTGGCTTTGAACCATGATCCTCAGATCTCAGCCTCCTGAGTAGCTAAGATTACAGGTTTGAGCCACTTGCAGTCAGCATTTTTTTTGGGGGGGGGGGGGAGGGAGGTACATGGATGCATTGGCTGCTACTCTTTATCACCTTAGTCTCACCTCCAATCCCATAACTTTCTTTTTTTGTTTTTGTGTTTGTCGGTGGTGGGGCCTGAACTCTGGGCCTGGGCACTGTCCCTCAGCTCTTCAGCTCAAGGCTGGCGCTCTACCACTTGAGCCACAGCATCACTTCTGGCTTTTTCTGCTTATGTGGTGCTGAGGAATCGAACCCAGGGCCTCATGCATGCAAGATGAGCACTCTACCACTGAGCCACCTTCCTAGCCCACCCATAACTTTCTTTTTAAACTGAATTACATAAATCTGATGGGGTTGTGCTTTGGCAATTCATGAGAAAACAGTCTAGGAAGCTCACCTGACCTCAGGGTTAGCAGAAGCCGTGAAGGTGACTGCAGCTGCAGCCAGTGTAGACTTGAGGCTGCCTTGAGGGGAGGGCAGTTCAGTCTGAAGGAGATCGTAGTTTCCCTCTCCTCTGTTGCAGGCAAACTTGGGTGCAGAGGAAAAAGATAACACAGGTTTGTGAAGCAGCTTTGTTGCATCATTTTTTTGATTGTCCATCCAGGTCTATAATTCTGATATCAGGCTCTTGTGGCAGAGTGGACCAGGGTTTAAGTCCTTGTTCTCCTGTAGCCATGAGACACATGACCTTTCAAGCCTCAGTAAGAGGCTGCAGGATGATGAGAACATAGTGAGAATTCCTTAATTAAATATTGTTTAAAAAAAGAAAATGTTAGGCCAGGTGTCAGTGGCTCACGCCTGTAATCCTAGCTACTCAGGAGGCTGAGATCTGTCTTAAGACTCATCAATTAACCCCAGAAAATTGGCAGTGGTGCTGTAGCTCAAAGTGGTAGAGCACTAGTCTTGAGCAGACAAGCTCAGGAACAGTGCTCAGGCCCTGAGATCAAGCCTTACAACCAACAACAACAACAAAAGTTGTTTTACTACTACTTAATTGTTTGAGCCCAAGAGAGCTTAAGAAACAGAGCCACTGTTATTGAAGTCCCACTACTGTCCTGCTTGCATTCTGATGTCATATTGTCCTTGGTAATAATTTTACAAATAAGGGGCTTTCATCTGTCCCTGCAGGAACCTAGTGCTGAGGAAAATGGAAAGACTCCATTGACAGTTGCCCAGAAAAAGGCACAGAACATAATGGAATCCTTTGAAAACCCGTTTAGGATGGTGAGTAGTCTGCACGAGGCTGGGGGGCTGCGGTCTTTCAGGAAGAGGAGCTGGAGGCCAGTGTGACCTTCATCTCGAGCCATGTGGGCCCACACCAGCCTCAGTACCCACCCAGGCCCATGTGCTTGCCCCCGCCTGGGTCCGGGTGCCATCTCTCTGCATTTGCTGTTTCCTCCACAGTTCCTGCCATCACTGGAACACCGGGCCCACATCTCCCAGACCGCCAAGTTTGACCCATCCTCAAAAATCTATGAAGTAAGTGGATTTGCCACCTGTCCCAAGAATGGCTTTTTAAGGGAAGGGTGCTGAAAGATTGGACCAGGTTTCCATCCTCAGCAGGCTCTGAGTGGTGGGCTTCAGATCCTTACAGACCCGCAAAAGTGGACACAAAGGCCCCTTCCTTCTAAGCATTGCTTCTAGACTAGGGGAAGAACTCCAGTGGGCTTCCTACCCCACTCAGGAACCTCTGAGAAAGAGGCTTTATTAAGGCTGGGGCAGGGCTCAGGATGTGCGGGGTATTTGTCTAGCATGTATAAGGACCTGGGTTCAAATCCAGAACCACAAAAATAGTTTGCTTTTTATTAACTTAAGCTTAATTTATATGTGACACGGGACAGAGATAATGGTTTGATGTCTCTTTAAAGCTCTTAAAACAACAGCTCAAGTTTGGAAACAGTCTTACGTTCCTTGCTAAGTTGTTAGTGGCACAACAACTAAGACCTGCTCTCCCCTGGTGCGGGCCCTGTGCCAGGCCCTGTGCCAGGCTGTGTGCCAGGGGGGCAGCTTGCCTGGAAGCTTCCCTCCACCCAGCAGCATGGTCCTGCCATGGTGATACGATACCTTGACAGGCCTTGGCTCCGTGCTGATTTGAGAAGTGTGGTTTGTCTTTGCCTGCCGGTTGTGGTGTGCGGAACAATCTGTCCATCCTTTACTGTGCTTGCTTACCACGGTGGCTACAAAGAAAAGCATGGGAGCTGGGGACGTGGCTCAAGTGGCAGTGCTTCTGCTTAGCAAGCATGATCACCCCCCAACCCCCCAAAAAATAAAAGGCAAACAAGACTGGAGAAGAGGCCTGCCCTGAGTCCTTGGTTACCAGCCCTGTCACTTGGGCAAGTTATTGGACCTTCTCTACTTGTCTCCTCCCCTCTAAGGGCAAGGTGATGGTGATACCTTTTTGTTTTTTTTTCCTTCAGTCATGGGGCCTGAACTCTGGGCCTGGGCTCTGTCTCTCAGCTCTTCAGCTCAAGGCTAGCGCTCTAGCACTTGAGCCACAGCACCACTTCCAAAAGCTTTTTTCTTTTTTGTTTATGTGGTGCTGAGGAATCGAACCCAGGGCCTTAGGCATGCAAGGCAAGCGCTCTACCACTGAGCCACCTTCCCAGCCCCTGTATGTCCATTCTTGATCCCCACCCAAGGAGTTTTCCTGAGCTGAACCACATTCCTGGAAAGCATGTTGGCCGTAACCCAGCCTTTTGTGACAGCAGTGGCCACTCGAGCCGTTCTGTGTATGCGTGCACTGGTGGGTCAGCGCAGGTAAATACTAAAATACCAAGGGAAAGGAAAGCGCACAGATAAAGTTCTGACTATGCAGACCAGTGTGGGGAGAAGGAAAAACTGTAGTAATTGTCAGAACTGAGAAAGAGAAGCAAGAACACTATCCATGTTGGATCAGAGGTGCCACGCTCAGTAAATATTCAGATGGTGCAAACAGCAGTTGGTTAGAGGATCTCTCCATACCAGAATGTTAGGACAACATAGTGGAGATGAAATATCACTGTCGTTTGAACTTGTTTTGTTTTGGTGCTGGTCCTGGGTTTTAATTCAGAGCCTAGGTGCTAATCCTGAACTTTTGTGCTCAAGGCTAGAGTTCTACCATTTGAATCATGGCTCCACTTCTAGCATTTTGGTGGTTAATTGGAGTTAAAAGTTTCATGGAGCTGGGTGCCAGTGGCTCACACTTGTAATCCTAGCTTCTCAGGAGGCTGAGATCTGAGAATCATGGTTCAAAGCAGCCTGGGCAGGAAAGTCCCTGAGACTCTTCAATAAACCGTCAGAAAACCGCAAGTGGCGCTGTGGCCCAAGTGGTGGAGTGCTCGCCTTGAGCTGAAGAGCTGAGGGACAGCGCCCAGGCCCAGAGTTCAAGGCCATGACTGACAAGTCTCATGGACTTTCCTACCTGGCTGGCTTTGAACCATGATCCTCAGATCTCAGCCTCCTGAGTAGCTAAGATTACAGGTTTGAGCCACTTGCAGTCAGCATTTTTTTTGGGGGGGGGGGGGAGGGAGGTACATGGATGCATTGGCTGCTACTCTTTATCACCTTAGTCTCACCTCCAATCCCATAACTTTCTTTTTTTGTTTTTGTGTTTGTCGGTGGTGGGGCCTGAACTCTGGGCCTGGGCACTGTCCCTCAGCTCTTCAGCTCAAGGCTGGCGCTCTACCACTTGAGCCACAGCAT
>NW_012273313.1:0-3609 GCF_000151885.1 Dipodomys ordii
GAAGTAAGCCAGGCCCAAAGAAACATAGGTTCCATGGTTTCCCTTATTTGCAATATCTAGTATATGTCTGAGTCAAGCAGAAAAGGTCAGATAAGATGATGTTAGGGAAATGAACCCTGAGATATGTATTCAAATGTTTTTTTTCTTTCATGTGATTGTTTCTAACACATTTATAAGATTATTTCTCTGTTGCTTTGTATGTCCCTCCCCCACAGTATAATCCCTGCTTTCACTGTATTTGATGTCAGTATAATTTGTGGAGGGGAAGAGGAAAAACAAATCATTTAAATAGGGATACAGGTGGACCCATTGCAACTATGAGATGTACAAGTCGTTATGTCGAAAACTAACTTCACAACTTTGGTAGGCATGGTGGGGCAGTGTAGTCATGGAGAAGAGAGGGCAGGGATGGTAAGGGAAAAACACAGGAGGAGGCAACAATGCTTGATAAGAAATGTACTCATTATCTTGCCCATGTAATTGTAACCCCTCTGTACAGTATTTTCACAATAAAAAAATTAATTAAGAAAAAAAAGAAATATGTTGTCTCATAGTTTGGAAGGCTAGAAGTCCAAATATCAAGGTGTCAGCTAGGCTATGCTCTGTCTGAAGACTGTGGGGGGAAGATTCCAGCTGTTTCTTTTCAACTTCCATTAGTTCTTCTATGTCCCTTGGCTTATAGATGCACAGCTCCAACCTCTGATTCCATTTTCATGTGACTTCTTAGGTGCCCATCTGCCTGAATTTCTTTTCACAATGACACCAGTCATTAGACTACTATTCCTCATCATCCAACAGGATCACATCTGAATGAGGTTACCTCTACTAATCAAAATAAAGTCTCATATTCCACAGGAGCCTCTTATTAAGAGTTTCAGTGTGTTATTTGAGGGGACACAACTCAAACTATCCTATTGTTTCTCTTCCAATGCACCCCTTCCTGCCATAAAGAAATAGACAGAGAGCAGGGGATCTGGGTCCCCATGACCCTCTTTCCTGTCTCTGGTAAGCCAAAGGAAAAGCTTGCTATCTAATCTGTTTCTAAGAAAGCATAAGGAATGGAGCTTTCCAGAAACAAACCTTTGGGGAGGAGGACTCCAATGGAAACTGCCTGTACTTTTCAAGTGATCCTCCTATTTCCAGCCCTCTCACCAGTCTCTAAACCTAGGAACCTGCGCACTCTCATAAATGCCTTCCTTTGGGCCTACCTGTCTCTCAAAGTAGGTGAACTTCCTTTGGATCAGTTAGACTTTTTTTGCCACTGTAACAAACACTTGAGAGAAAGAATATAAAAGGAAGACATCTTTAGTTTGGCTCATGGGTTCAGCGTTTCAGCCCCTGGTCAATGGGACCGGTGGCTTTGGGCCCAAGGCTAGGCAGAACACCACAGTGGAGAGGGTAAGATGGAACAGAACTTTCCTCCTCATGGTAGCCAGGAAGTTGAAAGAGATTGAAAGGAAAAGGCAGAGGACAAGACATACCCTTAGTGACTTCCAACCAGGCCCCCCCTCCTAACATTTCCTTAACTTCCAAAAATGCTATCAAATTATGAATCCATAAAGTGATAATCCACTGAGGACGTCAGCTTTATGATCTAGTCATCTCTCAAAAGTCCCCCCTCTATGGCTGTATGGGGAGTCCTCAATACAAATGAGCCTTTGGGGAGATACCTCATATGTATATGACCACAGGGTCCTTTTCTGTGCCAGAAATGCCCCAGTTGTAGCTCTTCAGTTAGAGGCACATGGACACATTTTGGTTTAGTTTATACTGCAGGTAGGGTGAAAGGCTATGGCTGTTTTGTAAGGGAAGGTCAAGAGGACAGGTCTTCCAGAACCATTCTTGTCTTTGCTTCTACACAGAGAGTCATACCTATTACTGTGACTATGTCACTCGATATCTGTATGACTGTGACCTTTAATTCACCTATTTGAGCACTAAAGTCATACTAACAAATTTGCCTCTTTCTGTCTTTATTGAGCTTGTTTATTGAACAAGAAAAATCACACTGGATGTCATAGTTATACTCTTCTGAGTGTAACAGCACCAGTTTTTATGTTCTGTTACATTCTTTACAGTTAATTTTATTATAATCTGGGTTTCTCTTCAATAGTGATGGAAGGGGTATGAATAGGTTTTACAATTAAATCTCTTAACAATGGTTTGAAAATACACCTCCAGAATGAAGCCCCTTATTATATTCTTTTTTTGGGGGGGGTGTCTGGTCGTGGGGCCTGAACTCTGGGCCTGGGCGCTGTCCCTCAGCTTTTTAGCTCAAGGCTAGCGCTCTACCACTTGAGCCACAATTCCACTTTCGGATTTTTTTGTTGGATAATTGGAGGTAAGAGTTTCACTTTCCTGCCTGGGCTGGCTTCAAACCACAATCCTTAGATCTCAGCCTCCTGAGTAGTTAGGATTAAAGACATGAACTTCGGGCCACCCAGCTTCAGAAGGTTTTCTAAATGAAATGACGGTTTTCTAAAGCAGGGACTCTGTCCCTTGCCACTATAGAAGGGGCGGGGGAGTGTTCTAGGGTGAAAGGTCACCCTGGCTAAGTTCTAGAGACTCTAGATTTCAAAGACTTCAACTTCCTTGTCTACATTCATGCTGAAGTCTGAGTGTAACTAAATTCTTAACTCAGATTTTTTTTTTTCCTTCAACAGAATCATGCAATTCTGAAGGCCTGCCCAGCGTGCCAAAGAGATTTTCCCCACAAAGACGAGAGCCAGTGAAGGAAGCTGCAGAGTAAGAGAGAGGCGTTTGAACCAGACAACAAAAGTTAAATAAAGCCAACGGTGAACAAAGTACAGCAGTGGCTAAAGGTGTCTTTTTCCCCTCAGTGGGACACAGCTGGATTTCAGCCCTGATTCTTGAGCTACTTACTATAGATCTCTGCATTTCAGAGATTTATACACATATAACATGATTAAGGACATCCCATAATCCACTTTGGTGATGACAATTAGGTGAGATAATAGAGAAGCACTTAGGAACAGATTGGGTTTCAGCAAATGGTGGCTGAGAGGCTTTCTTGAGAGCTAATATTGAGTCTGAAGAGAGTGATATCAGAGCTAAGGCTCCCAAGTGGGTCAGTTAATAAATAACTGGGACCCTCCCCCACTCTTTCCAGAAAGATTGTGTTGACCATCAATACTGGGGCAGACCACAGAGTAAGTCAACATAAATCCATTACCACTACTCAAAAAAAAAAAAAGAGCTCAAATCTCACGCTATACTGAGAATCACTCAAGTAACATAATCAATTCCAAAATATGATACCAGTTGGGGATCTAGGTAATACCATCTCTCCCTTGGCAATTTCCACGAAGCACAAAAATCCCCAAGAAGAAAGGAAGCGTTAAATATATCAGCACACTCCATTATGTAGCTCCTCTCCTTTTTCTGGAATTTTCTTGACTATGGGGATTTCCTTACTTCCCCCTTATCTTTACATAGTTGTCTACAGCCATGAAAATCTGGCTTGTAGTCACCTACCATTCCATCTGCTCCACTTCTTAATTTTTTCACCATACCCAACCAATTTTTGAGGAACTTCTAAAAATAGTTCTGGTCAAGGCTGGGAAGTTGGCTCAAAGGTAGAGTGCTTGC
>NW_012273314.1:0-1422 GCF_000151885.1 Dipodomys ordii
GCATTATCCTGCCCATGTAATTGTAACCCCTCTGTACAGTATTTTCACAAATAAAATAAAATAAAATTTAAAAAATATATATATATAATGAAATTAAATATGGTTTCTACTTGTGCTTTTGATGAGCACTAGTCAGATGACATGAAGATTTCTTTCTCAATCAAGTAACAAGTAGAAAATGAACCTCTGCTTATGATATGATATGATTTAAAATATAGTATATTTGGGATGTAAACTATATAAAATAGAATGATAATAAAAGGAAGAATTTTGTCAGGCATTAGTATCCAGATTTAACTTGTAGGCCACATTTGATTGACATTCAAAGTGCAGAGATGGAGAATGACTTACAATAAACATACACGAAAGTACTTCCTTATGTAGGAGTTAGAGAATGTAATATAGCGATTAAAATACAGATCTTCAGCCCACTTCCTGTGTTCAGAATCCTCCTATTTATCATCAGTGTTACCCATAAGTCAAGATGATCAAACCCATGATTCTTAGGAGATTCTATTATCTTGGGCATGAAATACGAGTACCAATTATATCAAGTTTATTGTGTTGTGGAAAATAAAAATGTATACATCCATCAGGTACCAGTGGCTGAGACCTAGAATCCTAACACTGCACTGGATACTGAGATTGGAAGGATTGTGGTTACAGGCTTGTCCAGGCAAAGGGGTTGACAAGATGTCATCTCAATGGACAAAATTGAGTGTGGATGACAATTGTCATTCTAGCTACTTTTGGAAGCACCAATAGATGGATTATGGTCTATGCTGGCTTGGGCAAAAAGTGAGGTTTTATCTTAAAAGTAATGAAAAGTGAAGTTGGAAGCGTGGCTCCTGTGGTAGAGCACCAGCCAATGAGTGAAATTAAGTGTCTGATACTGAGTTTGAGTGCTGGTCTCAGACCAAAAAAAGTAACCAAAAGAAAAAGTCCTAGAGGCACAGCTAAAGTGGTAAAAATGTCTGCCTAGCAAGTTTAAAGCCCTGAATTCAAACCCTAGTACTGCCAAAAATAGATAGAACATGCTAGATGATAGATAGATAGATGATAGATAGATAGATAGAATGACAGATAGATGTACATAAAACAGACTGTGGTATCTGAGACACAGCATCAAATAAGTTTTAACTAATATGACACATTTAAGAGTTTTGTAATGACTGACTATTTCTAGTATAGTTTCTGGGGGCTGAGATACTGCACTGAAAAAGACCTGAAGGCCATTACATTTTAGGGAATATGTATTCTACTTGTGAAAGAAGTCGTTATGTTGAAAACGAACTTTACAACTTTGGTGCAGGGAAGGGGGGAGGGTGAGGGGAGGATGGGAAGGGATGGGAAGGGGAAACAAAGGAGGAGGCTACAATGCTTGATAAGAAATGTACTCATTATCTTGCCCATGTAATTGTA
>NW_012273315.1:0-1327 GCF_000151885.1 Dipodomys ordii
GGAGGATGGGAAGAGATGGGAAGGGGAAACAAAGGAGGAGGCTACAATGCTTGATAAGAAATGTACTCATCATTATCTTGCCCATGTAATTGTATCCCCTCTGTACAGTATTTTCACAATAAAAAATAAAAAAGAATGTTCGATAGTAAATGTACTCATTACCTTACTCATGTAACTGTAAACTCTCTGTACAGTATCTTTACAATAAAAATAAATAAAAAATAAAAATAAATAAAAAATAAATAAGGCCTAATATCCATTATATACAGGGAACTCAAGAAACTAATCCCTACCAAGTCTAACAAACCAATCATTATATGGGCAAGAGAACTAAAGACAGACTTCTCAGAAGAAGAGATATAAATGGCAAAGAAACACATGAGGAAATGTTCATCATCCCTGGCTGTAAAAGAAATGCAAATGAAAACAACCCTGAGATACCACCTTACCCCAGTCAAAATGGCCCACATCCTAAATTCAGCCAACGATATACGCTGGCAGGGATGCAGAGAAAGAGGAACCCTACTGCACTGTTGGTGGGAATGTACACTTATACAACCACTTTGGAAAGCAGTCTGGAGGTTCCACAGTAAGCTAAATATAGACCTCCCCTATGACCCAGCCATATCACTCCTAGGCATCTACCCTGAGCAAGGAACCAGGATACAGGGACACATGCACCTCCATGTTCATTGCAGCACTGTTCATAATAGCCAAGATATGGAAACAACGAGATGCCCCCAAAAGTGCAGTACCTATATACAATGGAATATTTTGCAGCCATTAGAAAGGACAAAATAATGTCATTTGCAGGGAAATGGATGGAACTAGAGCAAATCATTTTGAGCAAGGTAAGCCAAGATCAGAGAGACAAATGGCACATGGTCTCCCTGCTACGTGGATGTTAAATCCAAAATGCAAGGAGATATGACAAAGTAAACAGGACTCAAGAAACAAAGGACATCCAACTAAATTTGCTATATAATTTCTAAATGACTCTCATGTTCTTGACCTCGTGTGTGTGTGTGTGTGTGTGTGTGTGTGTGTATGCACATCTGAGGGAAGCTAGGAGGAGGGCATAGAATCAGAGGGAAACAGGGAAAAAAGACATCAGAGGGGCCCATCAGCTGCACTGGACATTGATGAAAATGAACTAAGTAACTCAAAGGCAGTGACTGGAGGGAGGGAATGAGAGGGACAGAGGGAACAGCTGACACTAAGCAAAAGGAAAGAAATGGGGGCTGGGAAGGTAGCTCAGCGGTAGAGTGCATGCCTTGCAAGCATGAGGCCCTGGGTTCGATTCCTCAGCACCACATAAACAGAAAAA
>NW_012273316.1:0-2724 GCF_000151885.1 Dipodomys ordii
GAAAAGGTCAGATAAGTTGATGTTAGGTGAAATGAACCCCAAGTTAAGGACTCAAATGGTTTTTCTTTCTTGCGATTATTTCTAACATATTTATATGATGATTTCTTTGTTGCCTTGTATGTCCCTCCCCCACAGTATAACCCCTGCTTTCATTGTATTTGATGTTGGTATAATTTGTGGAGGGGAAGAGCAAAACCAAACCACTTAAATAGGGATACAGGTGGACCCATTGCAACAATGAGATGTACAAGTCGTTATGTTGAAAAATGAACTCTACAACTTTGGCCGGGGGTGGAGGGTGGGGGGGTGGGAGGTGGAGGGAGATAGGAAGGGATGGGAAGGGGAAACAAAGGAGGAGGCTACAATGCTTGATAAGAAATGTACTCATTATCTTGCCCATGTAATTGTAACCCCTCTGTACAGTATTTTCACAATAAAAAAAGATTAAAAAATTATTCTTGTCCTACAGTGAATCCTGCTATGAACATCCCAATAATATTTATAAGGTTTTTAATTTTCAAAATAAAAATCTCAGAAAATGACAAAAGTCTTAAGTTAAATATACTACTGAAATCAAAGAGAATTGGGAATAATTGATGAACTGGAATTTTTAGCAAAGGATCTTCAAGTCCTCTACTTTTACCAGATTAAAAAAAAATAAGTAAAATGTTGATAAATGAAAAAGGTTTTTCAAAAAAAACATTCATTTAAATATTATCTTCCATTATATTACTGCATCTACATACTTTATTTCTCCTATTTTAAAAAAAATTATACAAGGAAAGTATGCAGCTATTTATGGGTCTCATGCTATAGATAAAAAGTTTACAGACGGGCGCCAGTGGCTCAAGCCTGTAATCCTAGCTACTCAGGAGGCCAAGATCTGAGGATCATGGTTCAAAGCCAGCCTGAACAGGAAAGTCCGTGAAACTCTTATCTCCAATAAACCATCAGAAAACCAGAAGTGGTGCTGTAGCTCAAGTGGTAGAGTGCTCACCTTGAGCTGAAGAGCACAGGGACAGTGCTCAGGCCCAGAGTTCAAGCCCCACAACCGACAAAAAAAAAAAAAAAAGTTTACATCAGAAAGCCTAGTCATGATTAAATAACTGTAGATCTTGGGCCTCTTCTAGCCCATCTCCTTTTCATTTTCAAGTTTATTTAGTCTTCACAATGCAGAAAATATGTTTGACTTTTGGTTTTCTGAAACTAAATGTATTAAATTTTTCCTCTAGTAGATTTTTTTTTGGGGGGTCCGGTCGTGGGGCCTGAACTCTGGGCCTGGGTGCTGTCCCTCAGCTCTTCAGCCCAGGGCTAGCACTCTACCGCTTGAGCCACAGCGCCACTTCCGGCTTTTTTTCTTGTTGCTTATGCGGTGCTGAGGAATCGAACCCAGGACCTCAGGCATGCAAGGCAAGTGCTCTACCACTGAGCCACCTTCCCAGCCCCTCTAGTAGATATTTTTAAATAACCCACAAAATTTCAATTCTGAATAGTCATGTATGTAAAAGTTAAGTGGTTTAGTTTTCTATGTTTAACTTCATATATATATATATATATATATATATATATATATATATATATAGTGTATGACGAAGTATATAAATACATTATAGCCAGATACAGGTGGCTCACACCTGTAGTCCAAGCTACTCAGGAGGCTGAAATCTGAGGATCAAGGCTGAAAGCCAACCCAGGCAAGAAAGTCTCTGCGTCTCTTAACTCTAATTAGCCACCCAAAGAAATGAAAGTAAAACTATGACTCAAATGGTAAAGTGCTAGCCTCAAGCAAAAAAACTCAGGGACAACCTCCAGGCCCCAAGTTCAAGATTCAGGACCATCACAAATAAATAAATAAATAAATTTCTTACATTAATTGAATAAAGGTACTTACCAATTCACAAATGATAATACCCAAGGTTGACTCCTGTCTAGAATTTGGAACTATTTTCTGGAAGCTTTTTTTCTTGTAAAGATGCTATACAGAGGGGTTACAGTTACATGAGTGAGGTAATGAGTACATTTCCTATCTAGCATTATTGCCTCCTTGCCACGCCTACTCTGGTGGAGTCTGCTTAGCATGGGAAACCTGCTTTCAGATTTGAGAATGGGGCTTCAAAGAGGCCTACCTCCTGGAAAAGGATGGCAAGCCCCTGGGAAAGATGTGTTGCTGTTTTTCTTTTCTTAGCTGTATAGGAGTACCTATTAATCTTTTACTGTTCCTGCTGCTTATTGTATTTACTCATGCTCAACATTCCCTTATTCAACGCTCTTTCTTGGAAGTGTTGACGACTCCAACATCTGATGAGTGTCTTGAGAATATGACTAACTCACCAGAGTTAAATGCTACCCTGAAAGCCTCTCTTGTGGAGGCTAGTAGACAAGTCATAAGTAAATATCAAAGTATTGGGGGGGGGTTCATGACGTCACTTCAGCAGAAGGAATTGTTTGTAAGAGATTTACAAGAAGCTGTAGGCATGGCTAGAGCAGAAAGAGTGTATGGCTACTGGAGACTTCCCTTTAATCCTGAAGCATATACAATAGACTCATATAGATATCCTGTAGATAAGAAAGATGTAGAGGGATATTTAGACCAAAAGCTAAATAAGATTCCTAGAAGGTTGGTAGATGGAAGGTGGCAATGGCTTATCAGAGGAAAATGGTGGGATCCTCCATTATCTAGAGGACCCCAAAGACTTCCCCCAGATCCATAGCCTTTAACAGGTG
>NW_012273317.1:0-1180 GCF_000151885.1 Dipodomys ordii
TCTTTTTGCTTATGTGGTGCTGAGGAATCGAACCCAGGGCCTCAGGCATGCAAGGCAAGCACTCTACCACTGAGCCACCTTCCCAGCCCCTGTAAGCTTTTTTTTTTTTTAAACTGTCTGGCCTGCGTGTGTTTTGTTTGTACTGTTTATTGTTTTTTGGACTGTATGACTTACGGGATTTGAAACCATGGGCAACATTCCATCTAGCCCCCTAGACTTACAAAAAGAAAGATGAAAAGAAATTGTACCCCCTGGCTTTTCAGGGAGATAACTTGGAAGAAGAAATGTTTCCTCACCCATACTCCTTTCCCATGTTCCTTCTGCAGAGCCTGAGAATGATCAAGAGGAGGAGGGAGCTATAGAACCAGCAGCCGAACCTCGGCACCTGCCCTTAAAGTTTCTGAGGGGCCACTCAACGACGCCCTGTGATCAACCCCCCTTCTAATGCAGCTGTTTTTCCCTTACGCACCGTAGGTCCTGTGGATGCGGATGGTCAACAGCAACTCCAATATTGGCCATTTTCTACCAGTGATCTATACAATTGGCGCACCCAAAATGCCCCTTTTTCTGAGAAACCCCAGGATTTAACTAGTTTGCTTGAAACTATTCTCTTTACTCATCAGCCCACTTGGGATGATTGTAGTCAGCTTTTACAGGTCCTTTTTACCACTGAAGAGAGAGACCATACCCGAGAGGCAGCTAGGAAACATATCCCTGGCCCCACGGGAGCACCCATCATAGATCCTGCCCTGATCACTGCCTATTTTCCTGAGATCCTACCAACATGGGACTACAATATGGTTGAAGGTAGGGAGCCACTCCTCGTCTATTGCCAGGCTCTGTTGACAGGTCTCAAGGTGGCGGCTCGCCGATCTACTAATATGGCCAAAGTTTATGATGTTAGACAGGAAAGGAAGGACAGAGAACATGAAATTGAGCGTGAAAAGAGAGACCAGGCCAAGGCTCCACATGCTCTAAAGGGGTGCTAAAACAACTGCCCGACCGATGGATGAGCAATGCCCACATGGTCCATTACCAGACCTTGTTACTTAACCCTGTGCAGATCAGCTTTTTTTTTTTTTTGTTGGTCGTGGGGCTTGAACTCTGGGCCTGGGTGCTGTCCTCTACCACTTGAGCTACAGCGCCACTTCCGGTTTTCTGGTGGTTTATTGGAGATAGG
>NW_012273318.1:0-1647 GCF_000151885.1 Dipodomys ordii
GTCGTCCCCTACCCTCCCCAACCTCCTCCCCCCCACCAAAGTTGTAAAGTTCGTTTTTCGACATA
Source organism: Dipodomys ordii (assembly GCF_000151885.1). NCBI lineage: Eukaryota > Metazoa > Chordata > Mammalia > Rodentia > Heteromyidae > Dipodomys > Dipodomys ordii. Next base: position 66 of record NW_012273318.1, read on the forward strand.
ACGACTTGTACGTCTCATTGTTGCAATGGGTCCACCTGTATCCCTAGTTAAATGATTTGTTTTTGCCTTTCCCCTCCACAAATTATACCAACATCAAATACAGTGAAAGCAAGGGTTATATAGTGGGGGAGGGAATACAATGCAACATAGAAATCATATTGTAAATAAGTTAGAAACAATCGCAAGAAAGAAAAAAAAACATTTGAATACTTATCTTGGGGTTCATTTTACCTAACATCAACTTATCTGACCATTTCTGGTTGACTCAGACAGGTTTTTTGCAAATAAGGGAAACCATGGGACCTATGTTTCTTTGGGCCTGGCTTACTTCACTTAATATAATTTTTCCCAAGTCTTTCCATATCCTAACAAATGGGACAATCCAATTCTTTCTGATGGAGGTATAGAATTCCATTGTGTATATATATACCACATTTTCTTGACCCATTCATCTAGTGAAGGGCATCTGGGTTGGTTCCATATCTTAGCTATGGCAAATAATGCTGCAATAAACATAGTTGTGCTGGTGGCTTTAGTATGGTCTTGTTCATGATCATTTGTGTAAATACTCAAAAGTGGGATTGCTGGGTCCTAGGGGAGCTCTATATGGAGTCTTTTGAGGAACCTCTATACTGCTTTCCAAAGTCGTTAAACAAGTTTACATTCCCACCAACAATGCAGTAAGGTTCCCTTCTGTCCACATCCCCTCCAGCATCTGTTGTTATTAGAGTTCTTGATTACTTTGCTATTTTTTTAATGTACTTATAATCCACTTGATTTTTACTCAAGACAAATGCTCTACCACTTGAGCCACAGATCCATTTCTGACCTTTTGTTGTTTTTGTTTAAGTTTAGTTCACTGGGGAGAAAAATTCCATTGACTTTCCTGCATGGACTGGCTTTGAACTATGATCCTTAGAGTTTATCCTTAAGAGTACCTAGGACTTCAGGAGTGAGCCACCACAGAGGCTGGACATTTTTCTTTTCTTTAATAAAGTCTAAAATTCATCTTAACCAGAAACTCTTCTACTTTTAAACTTAGATGTATTTTTGTTTTCCAAACATTCCCTCTCCCCTTTCTCTTTTGATTCTTAGAATTTCTTTACTTGATCTTCTGAGTCTTTATGAGCTATTTAGCTTGTGATCGCTGTGTTCTGTTCATTCCAGTCTCTCTTTAAGCAGTTAATCCTTGTTTCCTTCATTCTATTACCTCCTCAACTTCCTTGACCTCAAACAATGTTATTAAATAATGATACCTCTAAAATGTCACTTTGTTGTTTTACTTCCATATCTGAAAACCTTCTATGGCCTACAATGATTTGTAGGAGAGATTACCAATTTTTGTGTGTGCTGGTCCTGAGGCATGAATAGGGTCTGGGAGCTGTCCCTCAGACAGTTTCACCTTCAGCTTTGATTGTTAATTGGAAATAAGAGTATAAGGTGCTTTCCTGCCTGGGCTGACTTTATTTATTTATTTATTTATTTTTTGGGTCCGGTCGTGGGGCCTGAACTCTGGGCCTGGGCGCTGTCCCTCAGCTCTTCAGCTCAAGGCTAGCACTCTACCACTTGAGCCACAGCACCA
>NW_012273319.1:0-6940 GCF_000151885.1 Dipodomys ordii
GTGTCCGCCTGTCCTCCCCGGTGTCTTCCTGTACTGCCTTGTGTCTCTCACACATCTGTTTCCTGTACAGCTTCTGTGTCTGCCTGTCCTCCCCCGTGTCTGCCTGTCCTCCCCCGTGTCTGCCTGTCCTCCCCCATGTCTGCCTGTCCTCCCCTGTGTCTGCCTGTACTTCCTGTGTCTGCCTGTCCTCCCCTGTGTCTTTCCACACTTCCCAGTCTGCCTATACAGCATCTGTGTCTGAACTTTGACCCTGGGAGCCCCTGGTGGCTGTCCTACCCAGATACTTCTGTTATAGCCTCCTCTTCCCTCCACCAGCAGCAGCAGCAGAGGGCTGTGCATCCCACGAGGGCCTGTGTGGGTTGACACAGCAGAGTGTGGAGCGTGAGCCCAGTGAGGATGAGGGCTGACTTCCCCGTCCTCCGTGCCGGCACCCTGGCTGGCTGGGGGAATGCCAGTGTCTGATGATTGATAGGGCAGCCTGATGCACTGCAAAGGGGGTGCCTGCCCCAGGGCGGCCTCCAGGACTGCCAAAGAGGGGGCGAGGTGGAGCCACCGTGGACCACGTGACGTTGTGCAGAGGTCCCACTCGTGGCCCTGGGCCTCATGTCCCATCTCCAGCCCGGCGCGCCTCTCCACCCACCCCCACCACGAAGTTCATCCTCCTCCTGCAGCCCCAGCTGCTCTCTGGCTGGGACAGGAAATGACTCTTGTGCACAGGAATGCTCACTGCCCGGCTGGGCCCTCCGGACCCTTGGGGTGGGCGCTGGGCTCCAGGTGGCGAGATGCCGGCCCTGTCTGCCTCTCGCTGGCCGGGCCATTCCTGGCTGTGCCTGGGAAAGGAGCCAGCCCCCCTGCCCGGCCTCTGCTGAAGAGCTATCACTGCCAGATGTTCCCTTTCGCCAGAGCCGTGTGAGGTAATGGGAAAGACCGGTCCAGCAGGCCCCTCAGCATCCGGGCTGCGGCCAGCGTGGGGGGCTGGGGAGGCCAGAGGGGCAGAATCTCCCCAGGAGATGTGGAGAGCACCGATGTTCCGGTGTCCCCGCCTCTGAGAATGGCACTGAGTTCCCAAGTCCTGGGCCACTGCCCTGTGGGTGGCCCTGTGGGTCCTGTCCAAGAGTTCCAGGCCCTGAGCCCTTGTGCCCCCGAGGCAGGGCCCCTGCCTGCCCTAAGACCCTATCTCCACCCTGGATATGACACAGGCCTGTCTTCCAAGGGGCTCTTCCCCCCACCCCCAAGGCAAAGGAGAACCTTCCTCGAGAACCCTGGGGTCTTTGATGAAGCCAGAGGGCCTCTGGGTGGGAGGTGGGGTGTGCCCGTTCTCTCCCTCGCTTCTGACCCAGATGTGTGCTGCACACATGGAATAGGTTCTGACAGCAGGGCCCATGCCTGGAGCCAGCGTTCCACAGAACCCAAGGGGGACGTCCGGCCGCCATGTGTGCACAGGCAAGCACACTCTGGGGATGGGCCGCTCCTCAGAGGAAGAGTCTGCGTGGGTTGGCTCTGGTTTCAGAGCCAGCCACAGCTCCCGGAATATTTACCCTCAGGTGCCTGGGCTGGGAGCCCACAGCAGGGACCCGTGTGTCCGCAGGCCCCAGTGACCTCGGCACGGCTGGAGCCTGGGCATTTCCTCCTGTCCTCTGCCGCCCGGCTGCACCCTGGCCACGCCGCTGGGCACCTCCTGCACGCTGACTTTGGCTTTGCAATGTCTATGTGGAATGAGGGTGCACAAACCAGAGCCTCTATGTCTGTTCTCACCAGGAAATAAAATTCTCAGCCTTCAGGAAATAGAGCAAAAATAAGTTAGGCCGATGTACGGCCCAGGAAGAGGCCAGACCCCTGCCTGCCGGTGGGTGGGGTTGCTGTCCCTGCCCCCTGGAGAGTTGCAGGCTGGTGGGGACACGGGAGGGGCATGAGGTGGGGGTGAGCCTCCTGCCAGCCCACTTTGGAAGGCCCCGTGCTGCCGCATCTCTGTGGATGGGCTGGTCCTGTGGCAGCCTGCAACCTGGAACAGGCCGTCCCCAGCTCCGAACACCACGGCCTGTGGCCCCCGGCCTGGTGCGTGGCCTATAATGTACTGAACAGCTCCGTACTGTTGAGCCTTAAGGGTGCTACTTGGTTATTTCTGGTTAAAAAAATGCTGCAAAAATGCACATTCTGGTGTAGATGCTATGCTGAGGGATGCTTCCAGAATGAACTCTCTGGTTAGCCGGGCAGATGCTGTGAGCTCCGGACAGTCTGAGTCACTCGTCTAAAAGGGAGTGCCACCTTCAGCACCAGCTCCAGCCCGTGCGGCCGGGCTTCATGTAGGTCTAGCACCCAGCACTGGCGGGTATGTGTCCTGGGAGTGCTACTCCTCATGGTCAACTAGGACCAAGTGGACACCGGAGGGCTGGCCCTGGGATGGGCAGCTCAGCGCAACAGTGCTGACCACTTCACAGCCCGGCTGTGGCTCCCGGTGCAAGGCCCAGGCCTCACCGCACCTCTCAGTCCAGGCCCTGCTGGTCCAGGCGGCCATTCCGGCTTAGCCCCAGGTGGAGTCTGACCGCAGGCTGTCCCAGCCATGACTGCTGGGTTCCTGGTGGCCAGCAAGTACCTGGCTGGGCAAGCCTGGGTGAGGTGGGCCGGAGGGGCAGCCCGCACCACAGACAGGGCAGGCCTGGAGCAGCCGCCACGCAGGGTCCAACCGAGTCTGTGTGCCACCCCGTCCACTGTAGAGGATCCATGGAAACCAAGTGAGCCGCGTGGAAAACATTCGCTGCCCGATGAATCATGTTCCAAGTCGGGAGGAAAGTTTACTGTGTTGTTGGGGCAATAGTCAAATAAAACTGTCTTTGTCCAGTAGATGCCCAGTGGGTCTGAGTCTTTGGAGTTTGTAATGAAGGCAGCTTTTCAGAGACCACACCCCAGGAAGGGTGTGTATATTCTGGAAACAGCACAGCCTGCGGTGGACCCCTCAGACCAAACCCCCCCACCCCGGGCTTGGTGCCACGTCCCACAGGCTGGCAGCCCCACACCCTCCTCCTGGCCTTCAACAGGGTGGAAAATCCTCGGTCATCCATCCTCCTGGACTTCGGTGGGTGAAGCATGGCCTCCCGCCCTCGGCAAGGGGGGCACTTGGGTATCAGAGCAAGGAGAGCCCTCGGCCTGGCCCTGGTGCCGTGTACAGGCCCAGCGGCTCATGCAGTACACAGCTGTCCCTGTGGGTATGAGCCAGACGCCCAGGGCTGGGCACCTGTCCCCCTGCGTCTGCCCTCTGCCTCTGTCCACACGGCATGGGGTCTGCACCAGGAGCTCACCTCCGAGACCCTGCAGGCGGGACGGAGCTAGCCCGGGGGTCCAGGCCCGCGCCGCCTCCTCCCGCCAGCCCTGCCTGCCCTGAATGAAGCTCCTGGGCCACAGCCAGAGAGGCCCCGGATCTGGGATGGCCTTTCCCTGCCTCGGCCTCTCCCTGAGCCCAGGGGCCAGCTCTAGGCAGGCAGGCCCAACCATCCACCATGCATCTCATCCTCAGGCCGAAGTGAGCAGGGAAGACTCTCCCACACCAACCCAGCCCCACACTGCCCCCGTCCAGAACGAAAAGGACAGAAATGGAGAGGGGGAAGGAGGGGAGGAAGAGGAGGAGAAGGAAGAGCAATGTGAGTAGAGGGAGAGGAGGAGGAGGAGAAGCTGGTCCTGGGCTGCAGGGGGCACTGTTGCTCCACGGAAGGAGCTGATCACGCCCCCATCTCGGTCCTCCCGGGGACACAGCCAGGCCCACCCCTCCTGGGGAGCGTGGGGTCCTGAGCTGAGCTGGCTCCGGAGGTCTTCCTCGAAGGTCTCCTGACTACTCATATTCGTGGTCAGTCACACTCTGTGCATTTTCATACTGAAAGACATTTGGGCCATAGGAAGCAAGCATCAGTTCCAATGTTCTAGAACCTCGGCGTGGGGTCAGGCCTGGCTTCATGGGGCCCCGACCCGGGCACAGTCTGCGCCCACACGCTGAGAAGCTCACATGGACACGTGCTAACAATGTACACGTGTTCTCCTGCACACACACACAGCCACTCCCACACACACAGCAGACACACATACACTGCCTGACCCACTGACGGCCCACACAGGCGCTTTCATTTGCTCACACGGCCACACACCACACATTCACGCGCATTCACACTCACACGCCCACTCCCCAACACACACACTGCTCCCAAGGCAGACATGAGCTCTGTCACACAGGGTCACACACATGGTCCCAGATGCACATCTACACCCCCACAGCTTTACAGACACACTCAGCATGACATACACACAGGCGATCTGTGCACAAGCCCTTACACACATCGACACACACAAACACTGTCACAGCATGCATGCACTTGTGTTACAGACATTGACACATCCGCTCAGACACGCTCTCACACACATCCTTGCTCACACATCTGTGCAGTTGCTGACATTGTTTCCTCATGGAAAAACACAAGTATCTTTTGCAAGGCGTTCTTAGCTACACTAAGCGAGAGGCCCCCGAAAATGAGTGAGCGCCAGGGCCAGGCCGGCACTGTCAGCACTGTGCGCCCGACGAGGTGCATGGAACCCGGGTCTGTGTGTCCTCCACACGCTGCACCGCGGTCTGTGGAGCGAGCCTGTGGCTCAGGCCTGCGGGCGCAGAGCGCTGTGGGAAAGAGGGCCTTTGCTTTCAGAAGGTTCTGGAGGCCCGAGGTAGTGACTCACCAGGCCTGCTGGCCCCTCCCCTCCGGGCCCCGCCTCCCCCTCTCCCTCCCACCCACCCTCCCTGGTCCCGCACCCGCCCTGGGCTGTAACACCACCGCGGAGAGGGCTTCTCACACCGCGTCCCTGCCCGTCCTGACCCGGCTCTCGGTGTGCCGACCCCAGGCCCCAGGCACCATGAGGCCCGGCCTTGCGCTGCTGTCCCTGCTGCTGCAGGCCGGCTGGGCAGCCGCCCAGGACGATGTGGGGACCGCAAAGCCCATCGCCTTCCAAGGTGAGTAGGGAGAGGCCTGGGCCCTGGAACCCCTGCGGGGGGCTGAGGAGCCCGAGCCTGGGGCCTCGGCTCCCCTCCAGCTCCCCTGGGCTGGCCCTGGGCGCCGCCAGCCTCCCCTTCCTCGGCGGGGTGGGGGTGAGGGGAGCCCCCTCTGCTCTCTGCAGAGGGCTGTGCAGAGCGGCCGGGCTGGGAGGCCTGGCGCACCAGGTCCAAGGCAGGGCTCCACGTCCACAGCAGCCTTGTCCAGCTGCTCCAGAGCCCTGCCCTTCAGAGGCCAGCCAGGCCTCCGAGCTCCAGGCAGGGGACCCTCAGGGGAACACTTCACCTTCTGGGTGCCTGGAGTGCGGGGGGGGGGAACTCCTCGGTGGGGAGGGGGACACGAGAGCACTCCACAGTGAGGAGGACACGGGAGCACTCCACAGTGGGGAGGACACGGGAGCACTCCACGGTGGGGAGGGGGGACACGGGAGCACTCCACAGTGAGGAGGACACGGGAGCACTCCACGGTGGGGAGGGGGGACACGGGAGCACTCCACGGTGGGGAGGGGGGACACGGGAGCACTCCTCGATGGGGAGGGGGGACACGGGAGCACTCCACGGTGAGGAGGACACGGGAGCACTCCACAGTGAGGAGGACACAGGAGCACTCCACGGTGAGGAGGACACGGGAGCACTCCACAGTGAGGAGGGGGACACGGGAGCACTCCACAGTGGGGGGGACAGGGGAGCACTCCACGGTGGGGAGGACACGGGAGCACTCCACGGTGGGGAGGACACGGGAGCACTCCACAGTGGGGAGGACACAGGAGCACTCCACGGTGGGGAGGGGGGACACGGGAGCACTCCACAGTGGGGGGGAGGACACAGGAGCACTCCACGGTGGGGGGGAGGACACAGGAGCACTCCACAGTGGGGGGGGGGACACGGGAGCACTCCATGGTGGGGAGGACACGGGAGCACTCCACGGTGGGGGGGTGCAGGCGGCCTGTGCCCAGGAGGGCAGTGTGTGGCTCATGGACGTCCCCCTCGGCCCAGACTGCCCCGTGGACCTGTTCTTCGTGCTGGACACCTCTGAGAGCGTGGCCCTGAGGCTGAAGCCCTACGGTGCCTTGGTGGACAAGGTCAAGGCCTTCACCAAGCGCTTCATCGACAACCTGAGAGACAGGTAGGGGCGCACGGGTCTGTCCCGCATCTCCTGAGCCCAGCTGGTCCGCAGGCAGGGCTGGGCAGCCGCCCCTGTGACCTGGCCACCCTTACACCCAGCATCTACCAGCTCGAGGGGCGAGGCTGGGCGCGAGAGCAGTGCCACAGTGCTCCTCACCACGGGCACCATGCTGAGTGTGATGCCACCACAGACAGACGGACAGTCACAGCCCCACAGACAGACAGATGGCCAGTCACAGCCCCACAGACAGACACACACACACACAGGCAGTCACAGCCCCCAGACAGACAGACAGACAGTCACAGCCCCACAGACAGACAGACGGGCAGTCACAGCCCCCCAAGCAGGCAGGGTTTGGAGCGCCGCCAGGGCTTGCAGCTCTGCCGGGGCCCAGGGCCTTCGGTGTCCGGCTGGCCCCACGGGTGTGCTCAGCCTGGAACCAGCCCTCCTTCCAGCAGCCCAGCCCCTCCTTTGGCCCACCCTGCTCCTGTTGACCACCCTACCAGGGCCCAGGGCCCACAGACATGCCAGACCGTGGGCTGTTCACTCCCACTACCAACCCAGGGGCTTTACAGACTGCAGACTTGAACACAGTAGATGGCCGGGTCCATGGGAGGGAGGAGGGGAGCACGGCTGGGAGGGAGGAGGGGAGCACGGCTGGGAGGGAGGAGGGGAGCACGGCTGGGAGGGAGGAGGGGAGCACGCTGGGAGGGAGGAGGGGAGCACAGCTGGGAGGGAGGAGGGGAGCACGGCTGGGAGGGAGGAGGGGAGCACGCTGGGAGGGAGGAGGG
>NW_012273320.1:0-3357 GCF_000151885.1 Dipodomys ordii
TGTGTGTGTGTGTGTGTGTGTGTGTGTGTGTGTGTGTGTGTGTGTGTGTGTGTGTGTGTGTGTAGCCAATTGTGCCAGCACCTTTTGTTGAAGAGACTTTTATTCCATTCTGTGTTTTTAACTCTCTTCTCAAATATTAGGTTGGCTTTAGGTCTGTGGGTTTATTTCTGGGTCTTCTATTCTATTCCATTGGTCCTCAGGCCTATTCTTGTGCCAGTACCATGCTGTTTTTATTACTATAGCTTTGTAATAGAGTTTGAAATTCACTATTGATATTCCTCCAGCATTTTCTTTCCTGCTAAGGATTGCTTTTAAGCAATTACTTTAAACACAGAACATGATCCCCAAATTTTATTAATTTTCAAGAAAAAAAATATTAGAATAAAGCCAATTTCCTAATTTTGGTGGTCAGTTTATCTTCTACAAAGAACATCTGTCAGGGAAACAGTCTCAGCAATACTTAACTCTATTTGGAGGAGTCATTATTTAACAATCAGTGCAAAGACATACTTCTCTGATAAGATCTTGGGAAAATGAAATCCACTTCTAATTAGAAGGTTTTAATCCCAAGGAAATCCTTTTGAGAACTGAATGCTCAATGTTAAATGTCTTGAATTTAAATAAATGCTGTAACTATAATGTAAGGACAAATTTACTTCAGAAATGTAATCATAGGACAAAATTTTGTATTGTCTAAGGACATACTTTCCAAATCATTAAACAAAAAGTGTGGAACAAGAGAGCAACTGCTGTAATCACACAGACTATGTGGTGAAGTTCTTCTTCCATTATTCTTCAATAACTATGAATATACTCAGTTTCAGAATGATATTTTTATGTTTCACAGAAAGAAATAGAAAAATCTAACATGACTTAGATGATACTTTATATTATAAAGTTTTCAACCTTCAATTTTCCCTATTCAAGAAGAAAATATAGAGAAGGCAAATGAGGAAGCAAGGGGGTTGGAGTACAGGCTTGGTTTTTGAGACAGAGACCCAGATACTTACAAGGCATTGCATGGTATATGCTTGGCCAATACTGTCCGCTGTCTCTCTTTAACCAAACACGAACTGTCCTGCAACAGATGAAAATGTGTGGATTAAATCACAGAATTTTTGGTCATGGGAAAATGGTGAGACACAGAAACCAAAAAATATTATATACACAGAATGTCTTAATTATGTACAACATATATGCATATTCATAACATGTGTACATTAAAACATATATGTACTTATTATATACCTCCCCAAAAAATCCTTTATTCCTTAAGTTTAAGGCTTTTGTTCATGTAGAATTTGTGTCATCCTCACATACGTATATATACACACATGTCTGATCATGACTACATTTGAGAGCTATCTTTGTTGTTTTGCATTTCTTTTATACAAATCTCTGGGAGCATGAATCTTACCAGGGCCCTATTATGTTTTACTAGTGAAAGCAGATGAAGACTGCTGTGTAAAGCAAGTGCAAAGAGATCAAGGGAAATAATATGCAGCATCTGACATGAACAGGATTAATAGTAAATCCTAGTATTCCAAGCTAGGTCCTTATCTAAAAGGAAGTTTTTCCAAGCATAGCCAAGCCACAGTAATCTCTGACTCAGATTTTCTTACATACCATATATGCCATGTTTTAGCTATATGGCCCCAGATAGGAGGCTCCACTACTGAAAAGGATGATCATACAACAAAGGCTGGCTTAAGTCCCAGGCCAACAGGCTAGACAGAGAAAAGACACCTAGAAGAGTGTAGCAAGACAGAGACAAAGACAACCATATGGGGAGTGTCATCAGAGACTGACAACTAGAAGGACCAGAATGTGAGTTATACTAGTCATGACATCATCAGCATATGCCCCTAAGATAAACACAACCAGGAAACTCATCATCACTACCTCCAGCAACCAGAATAAATAATGTACATCAAATTGATGGTAATGGTCAACTTCCCATTCTCAAAGTTCCTGGAATCTATATTCCTTATACCCTTAAACCACCCTTGAGTAAAAAAAACATACTAAGAGATTGAGCTTTTTTTTTTAAGGTTTTAGCAAGGATTTATTTTAGGATAACAGGTTAAAATAGGGAGAAAAGAAGACAGAAATATTTGCTGCTAGAAGTTAAAGACATGAAGACTGTTTTTCTCAGAAAGTGCTTAACACTACCTACAGATGCTATTTAAGTGAATTAAGTTTCAAACTGTGTTGGACACTTCCTCCCTTGAGCTAATGAATAAAAGCCCCTATAAATAAGTAGCAGGGAGAAAAAAGACCTAGGCAACTACAAAACAAGAAAGAAATATCAAACCCCAGGATCAGCATAAGGAAAAAAAGAAAAAGAGACAGAAAAATACAACACCGAAAACCTCTGAGGCAAATTGATAGCTCTTTGTTTAAAAAGATCACAAATTAACACTAATCTTAAATCTTAAGATATTAGGAGGAAAAAAGAGAGAAAAATAAGCCTGAAACCAACAGAAGGAAGGAAATAAAAAAGTTTTGATCAGAAAAAAATATATACATTATAGAAATCCAAAGGAAAGAATCTTAAAACCAAGTCAATTATTTATGAAGATACTCAAATGGTGATACCACTTCTTACCTTACAAAAGTCAAAACATTCTGAGAAAATTTATATATCTGACAGTCAGATAAGTTAAATGAAAAACCTACTAGAAACATAATATAGGGGCTGGGAAGGTGGCTCAGTGGTAAAGTGCTTGACTTGCATGCATGAGGCCCTGGGTTCGATTCCTCAGCACCACATAGCAGAAAAAGCTGGAAGTGGCACTGTGGCTCAAGTGGTAGAGCACTAGCCTTGAGCTGAAGAGCTGAAGGATAGTGCCCAGGCCCAGAGTTCAGGCCCCACAACTGGCAAAAAGAAAAACATAATATATGTCAAAATGAGCTCAAGAAAAATAGATAACCTCAATAGTCCTACAGCAAGTAATAAAATTACATATATACATACATACATACATACATACATATATGCATACATAATTTTAAAAATCTTCCGAGAAAGAAATTTGCAGGAGCAAAATGGCTTTACTTGTGAAGTTAACCAAATATGTAAAGAATTGACAAAAGCCCTGTACAAACTATCAAAAAACAGAAAAGACTACTTCACTACCTATTCTACAAGTCCAGCATTACCAGTACCAAAGATAGACAAAGATAACACAGTGGTAGAGCGCTTGCCTTGCATGCATGAGGCCCTGGGTTCGATTCCTCAGCACCACATAAGCAAAAAGAAAAAAGCCGGAAGTGGTGCTGTGACTCAAGTGGTAGAGCACTAGCCTTGAGCTGAAGAGCTGAGGGACAGCGCCCAGGCCCAGAGTTCAGGCCCCA
>NW_012273321.1:0-1334 GCF_000151885.1 Dipodomys ordii
TCTCTGAGCTTTTCTGCTAAAGGCTAACATTCTATTGCTTGAGCTATGGGTCCACTTCTGGTTTTTTGGTGGTTCATTGGAAATTAGAGTCTTACTTCCAATGCCACAAATGGGACCTGCTCTTAATCCTGCTTGCCTTTCCCATCACCATCTTCAACCAACAAACAACGAATGATCTCTCTGCCATCTCCAGCCCTCAACCTCTGTCCTTTTCAGTGTCCACTCAATGCCCTCACCCCTTCCCCTGCAAAGGACCCATCTGACACATGGTGGTAGGATGCTAACCTACCATGCACGAGGCCCCGAGTTCCATCCTCAGCACCATAAGCAAAACAGGAACCCTTACCTTGGTTTTCCATCTACATTTAGTCCTGACACACACCACCCATTAGTAATTTTATTGAGTCAAGAGATTCAACCATTGCTCTAATTCAGGTAAGTACAAACCTGCCCTTCCTGACTCCCCTTGAATCTCTCTCAGGTCACTGTGCCTCCAGTGCTTATACTCTCCTGAGCTATAGACCTACACAGCCCAGAGTTTAGAAACCTGGGCTTGCCTAAATGGAGCCAGTCAACTCTTCTGCCTTTTTATTAACGAAGTCATTCTTCTTGGCCCGTGGGCCTAAGTGAGGAACCTAGCTCCTCCCTGCTGGATTCCACTGGTGTCTCATCAAAACTGTATTCTGAAGATGTCTGAGCTTGTTTGGTCTTCTCATGTTCTCAGCTTAAGAAATTCCTCCTTATACTGTCCCAAGTATGGTCTCCTGAATCTTTCCTTTTTCAGCCAGGCTTTCTTCAACTCCATCTTGCAATTTCACCAGCATCATCAGGACTGTGGAGTACTTTTGCACACAGGTACCCAGCCTGTGGAGGACAGCAAACAGCACCTTCCCAGCCATTTAAAGCCCTGCTTCTTTGGCTCCAGACTCTGCCTTTACTCATCTGTGGTCATCTCTGGTTCCAGTCCCTTGATTCCCTGCAGGTGACATGCCAAGCCTTTCCTGTGCCCTTTTTGAAGCTCTTTCTGACCAGAATGTCCTTAACTCCTGCTCTTCTGGAGAACTAACCTTGCACTTGGAAAGCTTGGGCTTGCAGAAGCCTCTGAAAAGAGCGGGAGCTGAGAGACTGGAACAGCTTTGTGCATGTGGGGTTAGCATTGGGAGGCTGCAGCTGTCCTGGATCAGGCTGAGGTAACACATTACCACAAGGCACATGGCTGTAAAGTGTACACATTTGTTTCTCATAGTTCTGGAGACCAGGAAGCCCAAGATCCACATGTCAGCAGATCTGGTGTCTGGTGAGAGCTTGCCTCCTGGTAGTAGGTATCCCCTTCT
>NW_012273322.1:0-1635 GCF_000151885.1 Dipodomys ordii
CTTATGTGGTGCTGAGGAATCAAACCCAGGGCCTCAGGCATGCAAGGCAAGCGCTCTACCACTGAGCCACCTTCCCAGCCCTCTGTCATTTATTTTTAAGGGCTAGATCCCACATATAGCTTATATTGTGAGTTATGACTTAACCCCTAAAAAAGAATGGTAAGAGGAACAGAACTACAAAAGATGATATACACCATAGACTTCAAACTTTTTTCTGCCTGGATCCTAAAGGGGCTCGATTTCCCTAAATTAAATCTCCCATGTTGAGCTGGGGACAGGTGGCTCATGCTTGCAATACTAACTACTCAGGAAGCTGACAGCTGAGGATCATGGTAGGAAGCCAGTCCAGGCAGAAAAGTTGGTGACACTCTTATCTCCAATTAACCTCCCAAAAGCCAGAAGTGGAGCTTTGGCTTAAGTGGATGAGTGCTAGCCTTTAGCATAAAAGCTCAGTGACCAGCACTCAGGCCCTAAATTCAAGCCCCATGACTAGTACCAAAAGAGAAAAAAGAAAATGTAAAAAGTTAGCGTTGACAGTTAAAAGAATTCAAGATGACAGACACAGAACATGTCTTAGAATGTATAGAGCAAAGCTGGGAATATGGCTTAGTGGTAGAATGCTTGCCTAGTATGCATGAAGTCCTGGGTTCGATTCCTCAGTCCATATAAACAGAAAAAGCTGGACATAGTGCTGTGGCTCAAGTGGTGGAGTGCTAGCCCTGAACACCGAGAGGCTCAGGGACAAAGCCCAGGCCCTGAGTTCAAACAAAACAAAAAAAGCCTGTGTAGAGCAGATAAGACAGAAGTATAAAGACTCTGGAGGAGGGCTGGGAAGGTGGCTCAGTGGTAGAGCGCTTGCCTTGCATGCCTGAGGCCCTGAGTTCAATTCCTCAGCACCACATAAGCAAAAAGAAAAAAGCCGGAAGTGGTGCTGTGGCTCAAGTGGTAGAGCGCTAGCCTTGAGCTGAAGAGCTGAGGGACAGCGCCCAAGCCCAGGCCCCACGACCGGACCCCCCCAAAAAAAAAAAGACTCTGGAGGAGCGAGGCATTATTTTGTTCCAAGGAAGATTAAGAAAGGGCTTTCATGGAACAAGTATATGATGAGCTTGTTTTGAATGTGTTCAAATAAAGGAAGGTATGTGGACATAAAAACTAGTAGGAAAGGGACTGGGAATGTGGCTTAGTGGTAGAGTGCTTGTCTAGCAAGCATGAAGCCCTGGTTTTGATCCCTCAGTACCACATAAACAGAAAAAGCCAGAAATGGTGCTGTGGCTCAAGTGCCAGCCTTGAACAAAAGCTCAGGGATGATGCAAACAAACAAAAAAAACTAGTAGGACAAAAAATATGTAGATAGCTGGGTATGTAGGTCAAGTGGCAGAGTACTTGCCTAGCATAAGGAAGCCTGGGGTTCAATTCCTATTACAGAAAAAATAAATAAATAAAAAGGTGGAGGAGGAAAAAGAGGAGGAGGAGGAAGAAGAAGAAGAAAAAGAAGGAGAAGGAGGAGAAGGAGAAAGAAGAAGAAGAAGAAGAAGAAGAAGAAGAAGAAGAAGAAGAAGAAGAAGAAGAAGAAAAGTGGGGGCATTGCAGAAGCAAAAAGTACCTACTCCATGCTTCCATTCTTTTTTTTTTTTT
>NW_012273323.1:0-1724 GCF_000151885.1 Dipodomys ordii
TCTGGCCTGGGCGCTGTCCCTCAGCTCTTCAGCTCAAGGCCTGGGCGCTGTCCCTCAGCTCTTCAGCTCAAGGCGAGCACTCTACCACTTGAGCTACAGCGCCACTTCCGGTTTTCTGGTGGTTTGTTGGAGATAGGAGTCCAGTGTTTCCTGCCAGGGCTGGCTTTGAACCGCAATCCTCAGATCTCAGCCTCCTGAGTAGCTAGGATTACAGGCTTGAGCCACCAGCGCCCAGCTGTGAGTTTCTTATCTCCAGCTAGCCATCAGAAAACCAAAAGTGGCACTGTCTCAAAGTAATAGAGCACTAGCCTTGAGCACTTAGGGATGGTGCCCAAGTCCAAAGTTTCAGCTCCATGACTGAAAAAAAAAAAGAAAAGGAAAGGAAAAATTTTGAATTCAATTATGAGCTTAAATGGGCACAAAGCTTCAATCTCTAGCCCTGGATACCATTTGTTTGCTTGTTTGTCCTGCTACTATACTGGGGCTTGAACTCAGGGACTGAGTGCTGTTCCTTAGTAGTTTTGCTCAAGGCTGGTGCTCTGTCATTTGAGCCACAGCTCCACTAGTGGCTTTTTGATGATTAATTGAAGATAAGCATTTCACTGACTTTCCTGCCTAGACATAGAGTCGGTATCCTTAGATCTCAGCCTCTTGAGTAGCTAGGATTACAGGTGTGAGCCTGTACAGGTAAAAGCTACCAATGTCTGTCTTTGGGATATTATTTATAAGAAGAAATACAGTGGGAAGGTATCACAACCTAATAAAAGAGAACACATAAACACATGGGAATGTTCACTCATAGTTGAGCTTTTTAGTAAATCTGATTTTTGAAGGAAATTTCTAATTTCTTTTTTTCCTTTGTCATTTGTTTTTGCAATGCTGGGGGAGAAGCTGGCACATGCAAGTGCTCTGCCACTGAACTACGTTCCATCTCGAAATTTCAGTTGTTTTACTTTTAAAAGGCTGTTCCTATCTTTTTATCATTCATTCATTCATCCACTCCTTTTTTTTTTTAATTTCTGAAACATGATCTTGCAATGTAGCCTTCATCGCCTGCCTGCCTCTGTCTTCTACAATATTGTGATTACAGGCATACCTGTCTGGAAACTTCAATTCTTAGAATACATAACTTAGAATGCATTTTCACACATATAGAGGAGAAGCAAGGAGGCCTTTTAGAGCATTTAGTCATTCTGCAAAGTGAATCAAATGTATTTAGAAGACGGAGATGGCCATGATTTTTGCTGAATGATCTCTAAGTTTGTCACTAGATGTCACTATTGCATAGCTTTGCTCTAAGTATAACTCCATAAGCTTCCATACGAATACACCAGAAAAAGAAAAATGTTGTTTATATTAAATGGTGAACATGTGTGTATGTGTGTGTGCATAAATGATATTTATTTTAAAAGTGAATTTCTAAAGCAGCATGTGTTAAACTTTCTAACCTGTTTCTTATTAAGTAGATTCTAGAGTAGAATCAAAGACTTACAGTCCTTGAATTACATAAAATGCCCCCTTCCTGACCCCATTTTATTGCTTCAGAATTAAGCTGTAAAGAGATGAAGTGAAAATAAGTTTATTCAATTGTGCAGCAAGTGGGCAGTTTTGATTGCTCAATTCTTTTTTTTATTTTATTTGTGAACATACTGTACAGAGGGGTTACAATTACATGGGCAGGATAATGCGTACATTTCTTACCAAGCATTGCAGCCTCCTCCTTT
>NW_012273324.1:0-1453 GCF_000151885.1 Dipodomys ordii
GGGCCTGAACTCTGGGCCTGGGTGCTGTCCCTCAGCTCTTCAGCTCAAGGCTAGCACTCTACCACTTGAGCCACAGCACCACTTCCGCCTTTTTTCTTATGTGGTGCTGAGGAATTGAACCCAGGGCCTCAAGCATGCAAGGCAAGTGCTCTACCACTGAGCCACCTTCCCAGCCTCCAATAAAGTTTTTATTGGAGCACACCAGTTAGCTATTCATTTGGTATTATTTAAAATAGCTGCTAGGAAAAAAATTAAAATAAAAAAATAAAATAGCTGCTAGGAGACCTTAAGGATAGAGTTGAATAACCAGCTGGCTTACAGAGACTGATCTTTGTACTATCTGGCCTTAAAAGAAAAAAATGGTCAGATGCCAATGGCACAATGCCTGTAATCCTAGCTACTCAAGAGGCTGAGAGCTGAGGATTGTGGTTCAAAGCCAGCCAGGGCAGGAAAATCCATGAGACTCTTATCTCCAATTAACCACCAGAAAACCAGAAGCAGTGTTGTGGCTCAAGTGGTAGAGCGCTAGCCTTGAGCTGAAGAGCTGAGGGACAGCGTTCCAGGCCCAGAGCTCAGGTCCCACAACTGACACACACACAAAAAAGTTGGTTGATCCCAAGAGATGGTTGGAATAATCTGGTATACAACAGTGGTGGTTAACTTAAGGGAAAGCACAGGAAAAAACTGGAAAGACAGATTGTGGAAAAGGTATGATAGAAGTGGCGCTGTAGCTCAAGTGGTAGAGCGCTCGCCTTGAGCTGAAGAGCTGAGGGACAGCGCCCAGGCCCAGAGTTCAAGCCCCACGCCAACCAAAAAAAAAATAAAGAAAGAAAGAAAAGGTATGATAGACTATCTTACTCTATCTCACGGTACTGATTTAACAGTGCAGCTTTTCCCCACTCTCTGGTTTCCTTTCTTTTTTTGGGGGGAGGGGGTCGTGGGTCTTGAACTCTGTCCCTCAGCTCTTCAGCTCAAGGCAAGCACTCTACCACTTGAGCCACAGTGCCACTTCCAGTTTTCTGGTGGTCAATTGGAGATTAAGAGTCTCGTGGACTTTACTGCCCAGTCTGGCTTTGAACCACCACCATCAGATCTCAGCCTCCTGAGTAGCTAGGATTACGGGTCTCTGGTCTCTTCTTTTAACCTCCACTTTGGCTCACGCATGGGGGAAATGGTAGAAAGATTATTGAAGATTTGGGAACAAATAAGAGGGGTTAAAGAAATACAAGTAGCTTAGAATATTATACATCTCAAGAAGTGTTTGAGACATACTCTGAAGTTAGCTACTCTATTTTCCTGTCTCTCTTCTCTTTTTTTTAATTTAATTTTATTTTATTTGTGAACATACTGTACAGAGGAGTTACAATTGCATGGGCAGGATAATGCGTACATTTCTTACCAAGCATTGCATCCTCCTCCTTTGTTTACCCTTCACATCCCTTCCCAGCCTCCC
>NW_012273325.1:0-1627 GCF_000151885.1 Dipodomys ordii
GCCCGCCCCTACGCAGCAGCGCGTCTTCCGTGTCGTGCTCACGCCTGCGTCCGCCCCTACGCAGCAGCGCGTCTTCCGTGTCCGTGCTCACGCCTCCTTCCGGCCCGGCCCTACGCAGCAGCGCGTCTTCCGTGTCCGTGCTCACGCCTGCGTCCGGCCCGGCCCTACGCAGCAGCGCGTCTTCCGTGTCGTGCTCACGCCTGCGTCCGTCCCTACGCAGCAGCGCGTCTTCCGTGTCCGTGCTCACGCCTGCGTCAGGTTTTTGCAGCTTTTTCCAAGCGCCTTCCGCTCCCCGAAGCCTCGAACCTAGGGATTACAATCGCGCTCTTAGTTCTTCTTAGAGACGTTTCTTTTTTCTGGTTTTCTTTCTCTTTTCGTAATTTAATTTTTGGCGGTATTGGAGTTTGAACTCAGGAATAGGCAGGTGTTCTATCGTTTGGGACACTCACCCAGCCCTTTTTGCTCTAGTTATTTTTCTTTTTGGGGGGTAGGAGGTTTCGTTGTTATAAAGGTGATGCACAGAGGAGTTACATTTACACACGTCAGGTAAAGAGTGCTTTTTTTTTTTTTTTGCCAGTCCTGGGGCTTGAACTCTGGGCCTGGGCGCTGTCCCTCAGCTCTTCAGCTCAACGCTAGCGCTCTACCACAGTGAGCCACAGCGCCACTTCCGGCCTTTTCTGTTTATGTGGTGCTGAGGAATCGAACCCAGAGCCTCATGCACGCAAAGCAAGCGCTCTACCGCTGAGCCACCTTCCCAGCCCCATTTGTTCACTTTTTGTCCCCAGTTATTTTTCTGATAGGATCTCTCCTTTATTCTCTGGTAGTCTCGGCTTTGAGCCTCCTATCTAAGCTTCCTACATAGCAGAGATGATAGGGAAACACCACCAGGACTTGCTCATCAGTTGAGATGGTGTCTCCAGAACTTCCACCTGGCCTGGAACTATTGTCCTCCCATTCTCTACCTCCTGGGTAGCAGGGACTACAGGTGCGAGCCACTGCACCTAGCGTACCTACTCTAGGCTTTCCTATTTAACCTTTAACATTAAATTCCTCAACACACCTGGAATAGTTAAATGACAGTCCTGGGGCTGGGGCGCTGGTGGCTCACACCTGTGATCCTAGCTCCTCAGTAGCCATCTGAGGATTGCAGAAAAATCAGTGGGATTCATATCTCCAGTTAAACAACAAAAATCTGGAGGTGGAGATGTAGCTTAAGTGATAGATCACCAGCCTTGAGCAAAAAGGAAAAGCTAAGGGACAGTGTCCAGGCCCTGAGTTCAAACCCCTGTACAGAAGAAGAAGGAGAAAAGGAAGGAGAAGAGGAGGAGGAGGACGAGGAGGGAAAAAAGTAGGAAGAGGAAGTGGAGGAGAAGAAGAGGAAAAGAAAAGAGCAGGAGAGGAGGAGAGGGAAGAGGAAAAAAAGAAGTAGAAGAGGAGGTGGAGGAGAAGAAGAAGAGGAAAAGAAAAAAAGGAGGAGAAGGAGAAGAAGAGGAAGGAGGAGAGGGAGGAGGAAAAGAGGAGGAGGCGGTGGAGGAGGAGGAGGAAGAGGGAGGAGGAGGAGGAAGAGGAGAGGGGAAGGAGAAGAGGAGGCGGTGGAGGAGGAGGAAGAGGGAGGAGGAGGAGGAAG
>NW_012273326.1:0-1835 GCF_000151885.1 Dipodomys ordii
CAGGCACCGCCTCTTCCTGTCCAACCTCACTCAGGACATCCAATCAGTGCTGCGCAGGTGAACTTATCCATGAAGCTATGCACTGGATCTGGAGCGCTTGAGCTCAGCAGCATTCATGGAACTTGCAACATCTATTCCTTTGTCTTCATTCCTTTGTGGTTACTTCTCACTAGCAGGGAAAACCTGCCCCGCAACTTGGAGAACACAGGAATTCTTAGTATTCGTCCATGTTTTCAAGAATCTAATGTCTCATTGTGCCAGGTAGGTCTACCTAGTATCTCCCACGGGATCACAGCAGGCTATCGCAGGAAATCTTATTTCTCTTTTCTACTTTGAGAAACTGTAGCTCAGAGGAATTAGGAGACCAAGACCACACAACTCGGATTTAACCCACACAACTGGGTTAAAAATGAGTCCGTGTTATTTCCACCAAGCTGAATTAGTAAGTAAATCCTCTTGAGAGAGCTACCATTTATAAAACACTCCCTTATCTATCATGGATAGCAAAACACGATGTTTAAGTCCTTCAGCTCTGAATTCTAATCCTGAATCCCACATTTGTTGTATAGTAATCCAAACAACTTTATCTCTCCTACCTCTCAAACACAGCATAGAAATGACAGTAATAATAATGGCAGGCACTGGGAGTCATTAAGAAGATGAATTAAAATAATATATTCTCTTACACATACACTAATACCACACTATATAGCACAGTCCATTATAAGTATTAAAAAGTAGTAACAGTATTACTATTCTCTTATTCCCACAATCTTTTAATGACTATCTTTTATCAGGAAAGGAAAAAAACTCTTTTCTTTGGAACTTACCAGAACAGTATGAGGTATGCTGATGGATTTATGAGGTATAATGGATGGTTCTCTCTCTCTCTAAGAAGAGAGATCATATGTAAAGTTTCAGCTTCATTATATACCATGGGCTAATTGCAAGAACTAAATATCTTGAAATCCTATGCCCTAGTATTTCAGAATGTGACAATTTGGAAACAGAAGCTTCTGAAGAGTTAATTAAGGTTAAATGAGGTCATGTTGTTGGATCTAATCTCAACTAACTGAAATCCTCATAGAAAAAAATGAGAGATTAGAACATAGTCACACACACCACCACCACCACCACCACTACCACTACCATTGCCACCATCACCACTACTGAGGAATGGCCTTTGAAGACACAGGAAGTAAGCAGTGATGGGTAAACAGAAGAGAGGTCTCAAGGGAAACCAACCTACCCTGTAGACACCTTGGTTTTGGACTTCTAAGAGCCTCTAGATCTGTGAGAACATGGTCTCCTTCTGTTGTTAAACCAGCTAACCTGTGACTCACTATATAAACCAAATTAAAACAATAAGTAATATGGAAAATAATTTCAAGCCCATATGTATAAAGATAGAATCCTATACTTCTCTCTCTCATTATTTGGTCATTGTTCACTGGTTTAGCTGTATTACCCAAGCCCTAAGGCTGTCAAAAGTAAGATGTAGATATGTTTGCTGTGTGTCTCCAACAACTGATACAATTCTTGGCAGCTCTAATAGACATTCATTAAATTTTAAAAATGAGAAATTATTTTTGTGTGTGTGCCAGTTCTGGGGCTTGAACTCAGGTATTCATATTCTTGCTTAGCCTTTTCACTCAAATTTAGACTCCTAACTTGGGGCCATCTACAAGTGGAACTTGATCAGATCACAATAGTTGAAGATCATCACAGAGAGTCCTCAAAAGCAATAATAGTCTACTGAGGTCAACCCATCTCCAGCTATGCCACCAATACACTCTCTCTCTCTCTCTCTCTCTCTCTCTCTCTCTCTCTCTCTC
>NW_012273327.1:0-2604 GCF_000151885.1 Dipodomys ordii
TGCCTGTAGTCCTAGCTACTTAGGAGGATAAGATCTGAGGACTGGGATTTGAAGTCAGCAGAAAACTCTCTGAAACTCTTTTCTCCAATTAACCACCAGAAAACCAGAAGTGGTGCTGTGGCTCAAATTAGTAGGGCACAAGCCTTATGAAAAACAGGAACAGCACCCAGGCCCTGAGTCCAAGCTCCATGACCAATCAAAAGAAAAAATCTGATGCTTCTAAAACTTGTACACTAAATTGAAGACTTCTTTTCCTCTCCTAAAAGGGAACAGTCTGCACAAACTGGATAAAAGTTTAGGTTGAGATTAAAGATAGAAAAATCACTAACTCCCCTCCTAGAGACAAACTCACACTGAACATCTGAAA
This sequence comes from Dipodomys ordii, assembly GCF_000151885.1. NCBI lineage: Eukaryota > Metazoa > Chordata > Mammalia > Rodentia > Heteromyidae > Dipodomys > Dipodomys ordii. The sequence goes on from NW_012273327.1 coordinate 368, forward strand.
GTATGAAATTCAGCCTACCAGTTAATCTGCAGTTCAGAAGGAAAAATACCAGTTTCTAATCTCCCACATATGGAAAGGAGAACCATAATATATGGACTAATAGCTGGGCATCGGTGGCTCATGCCTGTAATCCTAGCTACTCAAGAGGCTGAGATCTGAGGGTCACAGTTCAAAGCCAGCGCAGGCAGAAAAGTCCATGAGACTCTTAGTTCCAATAAACCACCAGAAAACCAGAAATGGTGCCATGGCTCAAGTGGTAGAGTCCTCACCTTAAGCTGAAGAGGTGAAGGACAGTGCCCAGACCAATTTCAAGCCCTGTGGTCAACAAAAAAAAAAGGCTGCTAAATGTAAAACAGGTCCAAGGACCACATGTTCCATTAAGTAATGGGATTCCTGTACAAATACATGACAATATTGTAGTGAAGAAATACACCCAGGCAGGAACATGGTCTATAAACACAAGAATAAACAAGCTAGGCTATTAATACATCTTCCTTCTCTCTAAGCATAAAAGAACCAGAACCCTTCTCCTGGACTTACCAGCACAGCGTCCGAGTCATGCCAAAAGCGCCAGAGAATCCAAAACCACATGAGTGCGCTGCAGAACTCACCCAGCAGCACCTGGGACCTGGTCAGCTGGGGAAACTCTCTGTATCGGGGGTGTATATGGACACCGCCACCGGCACTAGAGATAAAACAGGAGAACTGGCTTGCATTTCAAAGGAGTGAGTCATCCAAAACCTTAGCACTGCATCCTTGAGACTAAAGCTAACACTTCTCATATTCTCCACCAAAATATTAACAGATTGAACAAGGCTCACAATCCCTTGACATACTCATTTTCCATTCAGTTTGCTGTAAACGTGGAGCAGCAAACCCTGGCCTCCCAATACTAGAGAGGCTAAGGCAGCAGGACCACTAGTTTGAGACCATCTTGGACTAAGAATGAGAACTTGTTTCAAAAAACAATAGTATAAACTAAAATTTCAGGGGCTGGGATGGTGGCTCAAGTGGTAGAGCACTCGCCCTGAACTGAAGACCTCAGGGACAGTGCCCAGGCCAAGTTCAGACCCCATGACCAAAAAAAAAAAAAAATTGAAATTTCAGTGAGAGACACAATTAGAAAAGATAGAAAACTGAATGCATTGAATGCACGCCAACAATCCCAGCTACTATGGGAGGCTTAGATCTGAGGATCAAGGTACAAAACCAGTGCAGACAAATCCAGTCCTGGTACTGGCACTAAAAAAATAAAAGGGGGGGGGGATTGTCCACTGAAGAATATAGCCAACTGCTTCTGTAATGCCTTCATGAACTGACTGTTTTCTGAGGACCTACCTCTGCATATACTGCAGTATTTAAACAAACCATGGGATAATTCAATATATTGTAACAACAGACTTCCTCTTTGATAGGTGTTAGCTACAACCTATGTATACAGGTGCGTTAAGTTTTGTTTAGTGCTAGGAGTAGAGTTCAAACTCATCCTGACTACAGTCCACATTTTATTATTGCTAGAGTGACATTGTTTTAACCTTGACTAAAATACAAGTCACTGCAAGGTGGAATTTTTTTTTTGGCCAGTCCCGGGGCTTGAACTCAGGGACTGAGCACTGTCCCTGAACTTTATGGCTCAAAGCTAGTGATCTGCCACTTAAGCCACTACTAGACAAGAATCTGCCAAGGGCAAAATCCAAGTAAAAACAAAGGCTGGGAACTAAGCAAGCGCTAAAGCTGGCATTCAGACAGCTACATAAGGTATGGGACAGGAGGCGCTGACGCTTACTCAACAAGTCTATGAGAGTCCCACCATGAAAGGTGAATGAGAAAGTACCAAGAAGCAGAGAAGGGAGCTGGAAGCCCCACACTGATGGCTCACTCTTATTATCCTAGCTACTCAGGAGGCTGAGATCTGAGAATCACGGTTCAAAGCCAGCCCGGGCAGGAAAGTCTGTGGAGACTCTCCTCGCCAATAACCTAAAAGCCCTGAAGTGGCACTGTGGCTGAAGTGGTAGAGAACTAGCTTTGAAGGGCTGGGAAGGTGGCTCAGTGGTAGAGTGCTTTGCCTTGCATGCATGAGGCCCTAGGTTCGATTCCTCAGCACCACATGAGCAGAAAAAGGCCAGAAGTGGCGCTGTGGTTCAAGTGGTAGAGCGCTAGCCTTGAGCTGAAGAGCTGAGGGACAGCACCCAGGCCCAGAGTTCAGGCCCCACGACCCACCAAAAAAATTAAATAAA
>NW_012273328.1:0-2795 GCF_000151885.1 Dipodomys ordii
AAAAGAAAAAAAGCCGGAAGTGGCACTGTAGCTCAAGTGGTAGAGCACTAGCCTTGAGCTGAAGAGCTGAGGGACAGTGCTCAGGCCCAGAGTTCAGGCCCCACAACTGGACCCCCCCCCAAAAAAAAGAAAGTGTAAATCAGACCACCAGGTCAAAAGCTCTGGCTTGTCCTCTAGATGAGAGGTGTTATGCTCAAGTTGAAGTATGAGCATGTTCGTTGTGAATGTAGCTTCTTACTATGGCACTCACAGAAAGAATAGTAAAATAGATGGCAGATATGGTATGAATGATTGATACATAAAACATAAAACAGTCTCCACAAAGATCTAAGCCTTATCTTTTTTAGTAGCTTCCATATAACTAAAGAATATTTAGAAATAAAATAATTATTTCAAGCCAGCCCCTTTTTCTTAAAAATTTATCTATGACAGTAGAAATAAGAGGTCTTCCTAACACATTAATTAGCTAAGCTTTAAAGCTCAAGCTTCATGTTCTATTTGTGGCTTCTAACTATTTGTGGCCTTTAAAGCATTTGTGCTTAAACACACACACACACACACACACACACACACACACACACACACACACATGCCTTACTAGATTTAGAACTCAGTTCCTCATAGTCCACTTTAACTTGCCTTTTGCCCTTATGGTTGGTGGTCCGTCACTTGAACCATACTTCCAGCTTTGACCTGGTTATTTGAAGATAAGATTCCCAGATTTATCTACTCAGGCTGGTTCTCAGATCTTAGCCTCTGGAGTAGCTAGTATTATTAGTGTTAGTCACCAAGACCAGGAATACACACACACACACACACACACACACACACGTATATGTATATCTTGAACTTAGGGCCTGGGCTCTGTCCCTAAGCTTTTTTTGCTCAAGGTTGTACTCTCCCTCTTGAGCCATGGCTCCACTTCGGCTGTTTTGGAAATAAGTCTCATAGACTTTCCTGCCCAGGCTAACTTTGAACTGCAATCCTCAGATCTCAGCCTTCTGAGTAGCTGGGACTAAACATGGGAATCACCAGTGTTATTTAGACGTATATTTTTTATATGCATGAATATTTCTATAGCATAAAAGAGAACCAAAACTAGTAATAGCAGTTGCCTTTATGGGGAAAAGCAATATTTTCTGTGCAACTAAAATATCTCCATCTAGTAACCAGTCACCATCATGTGATATTTCCTGCTATTAATATTTCCTGAAATTACTAGCTTCTCAACTTCAGTTGTAATGATCATCCGTGTTGTTTGTAACCAGCCAGCCATGTCAAGGGTATGAGTCCTTGCAAGGCAGCTAAATAATACACGCCCCCCCCCCACACCTCGAATGGGAATTTTCCACTGACTTTATCAACCTCCTCCAACTGTAATACTTAGCTGCTCCATTCCCAGCCCTGTTCCTAGCCAGCCTTGGTGAGAAGAATGTGTGCCTTTGCCTCCAAAAGGAGAGTATCTCATCCCCAAAGGATAGTATGCCGCCCCAGTAGCAATACTTTCATCAACAATTAGAGTGTTTTCCAACTTCCTTATATTACCCCATCACTCTAACCATCTGTAAAACAATCATGGGCCTGACTCCTTAGCAACAAAAGAAAAGACAATGTCACCCTTTGTACTGGGATAAAAAACAAGCAGCTGTGCCTGCCTAGATCTGGGGAGCATAATGGCAGAGCACCCCTCTTTACAGAAGTAAAATGCCTTGATGAAATCTCCTGTATCTCTTGTGTGTCTATTTTTCCAATACTTCGAGAAAAAGAACTAAGTGGCTATAGTAGAGGGTAAACAGATAAGAGACACCCAATTATCCAGCTTTCGATAGTTTCTGAATCTCTGCTATTGCAAGTTACTCATTAATTCAATTGATAAATGTATGTGTTTATTATGAAGATGCCATGGGAAGTTAAGTTAAGGGATAATTTTAGGGATTCACCGGAAGCTTGCTTGCTTCAATAGTTGTTTAATAGTTGGAGTAGTGCTTCTGAAATAGTGGCTCTGGAAAGCAGTCCATCTCATGTAACTGAAGCAGTCCTCTGGAGATCTGGTATTTTTACTCTCCATTTCATAAACCTTTGAAAGTCATGCCCAAGGGATGCTTGAATTCACTGGCTCTCTCAGAGTGGTCAGTGGGTCTTTGAGAGTTGCTGAGGCCCTTTCAGGGCATGTGCAAGATCAAAGCTACTTTCAAACCACTAAGGCCACTGTGTGCCTTTTTCTCTTGTTGTACTTATGGAGGCAAAAATCAATGGAGAGGAGGTTAGGATTTCAGAACCACTGTTGAAGACATCAGCAGCACCAACCTGGCTCCAAAATGTCAGCAGTGCCATGCAGCACACAAAGCACTTGTAGTCCACCCTGAAATCTGGTAATCTGACTTAGGAATATGACAGACATTCTCCTGACAAGGAAGAATGAGTTCCTCACTTCAGCTGAAGAAACAGCTGACAGTATTAACTGCCAATGGAAACAAGTGAGCTTAAGAAAACAATTCTGGAACACTTCTATCTACCCAGACAAGCTTGAAAAGTGTCCAGTGCTTAGACTTTTCACTGGATCAGCAGTAATATTAACAAATGTGACCATTTTTATCACTTTTAAGTAAATTTGTCAACACTGGAAAATCTGAAGAACACACTTGCCAAAACATTCCACATAAAACTACCACTTTTTGGGTTTCAAGAAGATTGAGCTGGGTGTGGTAGAATATATCTATAATGTCAGAACTGGAGAGGCTGAGGCAGCAGGAATGTGAGTTCCAGGCCAGCCTGGGTTACAAAACAAGACTGTG
>NW_012273329.1:0-1552 GCF_000151885.1 Dipodomys ordii
TCCTTGCTTCCTTCCCTCCCTTTTCCCCCTCCCTCCCTCCCTTTCTTCCTTCTCCTGGGGTCTGAACCAGGGGTGTTCTAGAATGCTTTTTCTTTCAAGGCTGGCGCTCTATCACATGAACCACACCTGCACTTCCAGCTTCCCTTTTTCTGGTTCATTAGAGATCAGGCTCTTTCAGACTTGCCTTCAAACCCTAATCCCCAGATCTCAACCTCCTGAGTAGCTGGGATTATAGGAGGACCCATTTTCTGACATTCCTTCCTCCTTCTATCCCTGCCTCCTTCTCTCACTCCTTTCTTCCTTTTCTTTCTAATCATGGTCTATATATCCTAGGCAGGTCCTGAACTTCCCATTCCCCTGCCCCCCCTCCCCGTCCTTTACTTCCTCCTTCTATTATTTTCTTTCTTGACAGAGTCTTGGTATGAATGCTGGGCCAGCCTATATCTCCCTTCCTCCCATTTCAGCCTTCTGAGGGCTGGGATTATAGACATGGTCCAACTACATTGCACAAAGGAACAGGAGAGCCTAGCAGAGACCCTAAGGAAAGAGGGATAAGGACAAGGAGAAAATGGGTGGCAGATGGACATTTTGAGAATTTCAGGGATTAGAATGGAAGCTGTGGCTGAATAAATCTTTACCCTGACCCCTTTGGGAAAACAGGAAGTAGTAATATTCACTTAGAGTGAATCACTCTATGATTAGAATCACTCCATGATTAGAAATGGAAGAATCTATTGAAAAGAAATTAGATCATTAGTCTGTATTCAGTACCTACTAATTGTATCCATTATCCACTGACACATTTTCAGGGCTGGAATTGAACCAAGGCCCTCTTGCATGCTAGGCAAACTCTCTACCACTGAGCCATAGCCATAACCTATGCTAAACCTTCATTCTGGCCTTCATCTGTGCCCTGATTACCCCAGCTCTAAAAACCACTAGCAGCCAAGGTAGGTCATTTGGGGTCATTTGTGCAGTCAATGATGTCTGAAAACAGTGCAGGCTGTAGGTGAAAATATCTGCAGCAAACATTGATGGATGAAGTCTCTGGTCTTCAAGAGAGCTCTGTGAACCAGTCTATCTGCACACCACCAACAAATTCATATCTTAGATTCGCTGCAGGTCCTGAGTCTTCAAGAAACTTTACGTCTAATGTGACTCATTGTTGAAAATATTTTATGATTTCTAGAGCTTCAAAAATTAGAAACTGCTGTGTGTATTGGCTGTTTATACCCCTAGGACAAGAAAGCTTCCTAATTCAATGCCGATTTGTTCAAATGAACAGTTCAAAGCAATTATTATTTTGAAGCATCTAGCAATCTAAAACCCATCCAAATTAATTTATTAAAAGCAGTTTTTTTTTTAAACAAGCTTAGGGCCAGTGGCTCATGCCTGTAATCTTAACTGCTCAGGAGGTTGAGATCTGAGAATCTTGATTAGAAGCCAGCCCAGGCAGGAAAGACTGAGACTCTTTTTTTGGGGGAGGGGTCCAGTCATGGGGCCTGAACTCTAGGCCTGGGCACTGTCCCTCAGCTCTTCAGCTCAAGGCTAG
>NW_012273330.1:0-3662 GCF_000151885.1 Dipodomys ordii
AGCCCCTCCAGGGAAGGAACCACATCTATTGTCCACAAAGACTTTACCTAATAGCTGGCAGTGTCCTGGTGCAGGGTATCCTCCCAATAGACACATGGTGAGTCCTGACTCCTCTATGTCTGGCCCTGATCTGGCACAAGGAGAAGCTCAAGATGCTAACTGTGTAACTGCAATAAGACCTGGAGGGGCCATTAGTTATAGTGGGCTAAGTAAAGGAGGAGGATGTATGGGATACTGGCAGAGCTCAGACAAGGAGCATCTAACTCAGCCTTGGAGCCAGAGAAGGCTTCTTGAAGGAACGGACAAGACACTACTAATCTTTAAGTGACTTAAATTCAAATTTAAATGCATAGTGGCTACTCACTTAACAGAATGAATTCAGTCCTGACAGCACATAAAAGAAGCAGATCTTAACTAGAGGATTGAAGAAAATGCTCTTGGGAAACGTGGCATGAGTTTGGACCTGTTGATTAGCTTATTTCAATCTCTTAACATGAAATTGGGGGAAACACTAATCCAAATATATATAAGTTTGGGTTCTAGACTCAGGTGGGCCTTCCAAGCCAAGTTCCTGATTTCCTCTGAATCTCAGCTTCCTCATCTATAAAATGGGAGTAACTGGTCTACCTCATCCACAGACCCATTAGGAGTATTAAGTAGAAGTATGAGATGTAAAAACTCAGAAAATTATAAATCCTAGATGAATTCAAGGTGAGATTTTAATATCTTTTTCTCTTTGCCAAAGAAAGACATGCCCATGGTAGAAAACATGAACCCAAAATGAAAATCTAAAAATAAGTATAGCATTGAGAAAGTCCTCTGTGTGTGTGTGTGTGTGTGTGTGTGTGTATGTGTGTGTGTGTTTTAACAGACACACAAAAGCATACTTACAGGCTGTTTTGCAGTCTACTTTTTTCCCATGCTGTATATCTGGAACCTCTCCCCTGAGTCATTAGATAATTTTTCTGCAACCTGGTTTTCAATAGCTGTAAAATGTTCTATAAGATGTTGTCCTTTTACCTTCAGAGTCCATTACTTCCTTCATTAGTAGGTTGAGGGAAGTCCCCACCTGCCTTCTCTGGCACTGGGCCCAAGGACATGACAGCACATTTCCAACCTCAAAGCACCAAGTTCTTACATCCCTTACTTGGATGTCCCAGAGCAAACCAAATTGAATACCATGAGGAAGGTGTCACCTGACTACACCTATAGCTGGGCAATCTCATCTCCCAGCCCTGAGATTAATCAAGTCCAGACAACAGCAGTAGCCAATTCACAAGGAGCTTCCCAGTGCTGTGGGGGGAGTGGGAGATGGAGCTCTCCAGGGGGTGGCCACCAAGCTGCCCTTGCCAACCCATTCATGTGTCAGCTCCTATTCATCACCGGAAAGCTCCACTGGGCTTTAATATTTTCCAAGTTCAGAAGGACCTGGGCTCTCTGTGCTGCACTCTCGCTGAATTGGTTTTCAGACTGTGCCACTTTAAACATGATTCAAGAAAAATTACCAGAGCCTTCCATTCCATCTGTCCCTGGAAATGGGCTTTGTGCTCAGATCATTTGCCGGCGACACTCCATCTCCACAATTACCTCAGCTATTTTATCTTTATCTGTCTGGAACACTGAAGGGGAAGCCGCCGATAATGCTGTTGTTTAAGTGACTTGTTCAGCTTGGATACTTTTGGACCTCAAGAACATAAAATGCCCCCTGCTGCACTGGCTTTTCTTGGGGGGAGGGTGTCATCCCAGTTATGGCCTTGGGGCTTTAAGTATGATGGGGGAAGTGGCCCCTGCTCACAAACGACTGGATCTCACCAGGGCCTCACCCCTTAGGGACAGGGAATGACTTTAATCAAAACTTCTCCCCTTCCTGTGCCTCCTGGTCCTGAGGTGAGGATTTTAACAGCTTTCAAGTATCGGTATGACTTCTCTACACCTGGAATTCTGCAGTGGATGAAGCTGGAATCTTCTAGAAACAAGAAAGAAGAGCAAAGGTCAGAGAGATCTGCCCTATCTCAGTGTAGATGGATCCTTTTAATGTACTTACTTTATGCTCACAGTATAAACACCAAAAGGAAGAGTGATGTTACCATGTGCCTCTGCCTTCAGGGAGATAAAATATCAAAAGATAATGAACAAAGCCAGGAAGTACCTGCCAAGGTAATCATAAGAGCGAGCATTTATTGAGCTCTTACTATGTGCCAGGCATTCTGTTAAGCACTCCATCATATTTTCTTATTTACTCCTCGTAACTATGCTATGATGAGCCTCATTTTTCAGAAGAGGACGCTGAGCTTCCTAGTGAGTTTGGACTGCTCGCCCCAATTTCAGAAGTGGCAACTGCAACTAGTGCTTCCTGCTTTGTAAAAAGCATTGCTGCTTTCAGAAGGAAGTGTGGTCCCATTTCTCCAAGGAAGCCAATCCATTGGAAATCTCAAGAGCTGGGAGCAGAAACCCAGAAAGAGGCAGCAGCCACAGTGGGTGGAGAATGCAGCTCCCGATTTGTGCCCGTCCTGGTAGGGACAAATGAACATCTAGCCGTATGTGTGTCTCTTTTACTAGTGTCTTCTCCCTTCCCTATACAGTGGGGCTTTCCTCTTTCTTCTTTTCTGTCCTCTTTTTCTCACTCCTTCTATCTGTCTTTTTTCCCATTAAAAAAATAAATTCCATTTCTTCTAACCAAAATTGGGTCCAAAACAACATGGATTCCAGCCAGGGGAGGAGCTAGAGAAGGGCTGTAGGAATCTAGCTAGGGTCTAGCCTGGATGAGCCTGAATCAGATCTGACCTGACAAGCTTTAAAAGTTCAAGGTGGGAAAGGGAGTAAAAACAGCCTCTGAGACCACACAAGACAAGCCAGCTTCAATCCTGAACGTAGGGGAGAGAACCAAGGCAGGAACAGGAATGAGGCCTCAGGTCTGACAGGGGCCGGCTACTTCCAAGGTGGGCTCTAAGACATGGCTGGTGAGTGAGAACTTGGAAGGAGATTCAGACAGGCAGCAGTAGAGGAATGCAGACCTGAGACAGGAAAGGAAGGAAGCAAACACTGTGTTTTTTAATTATAAAGATACTATACAGAGGGATTACAGTGAGTAAGGTAATGAGTACGTTTCCTATCAAGCATTGTTACTCCCTCCTTTGTTTTTCCCCTACTAGACCTTCCCTCCCCACCTCCCCAACTCCTCCCTCCCACCCCCCCCCAAGCTGTAAAGTTCATTTTCAACATAGTGACTTGTACGTCTCATTGTTACAATGGGTCGACCTGTATCTTTGTTTCAGCATTTTGTCATTTCCCTTCCCCTCCCCAAATTAGAAAAAAAAATATATATACAAGATGCAGGGCACCAGAATCAAATACAGTGACAACAGGGGTTATACCATAGGGGGAAGAACCTACAAAAGAAACAAAATAAAAATCACATAGTACATTAAAAACAACAGCAACAAAGAAAAACCCTCGTGTCCATATCTTGGGGTTCATTTCACTTAGCATCATCTTATATGGTCATATGTACATAGCTTTTGACCTTTCCTGCTTGTCTTGTAAGATTATCCTAGATGTATACTAGTTATTGCAAATAAGGGAAACCATGGGACCTATGTTTCTTTGGGTCTGGATTACTTCACTTAGTATAATTTTTTCCAAGTCTTTTCATTTCCTAACAA
>NW_012273331.1:0-1630 GCF_000151885.1 Dipodomys ordii
TTTAAGTGCATGCTTTATTCCTGTCATTATTTTTCAAGTCCTTCCACAAAATGTAGAGCTCTCACTTGCTTGGTGACCTTGTATTTCAGCTCTTAGCATTAGAAAATGAGAGCTAGAATATTATTCTATCTGATTACAAATAAGATCTGAATTTCAACCTGTTATCCAGTTTTAGAAAATCACAGGCAGGATTACAAAACACTATGTGGCTAGTTGCAATCAGACAGAATAAATGAGCAGACAGGAATTAGGAATGCTTTAAACAAAAATATCCTACGCATATCAAAAAGACCATACTTACTTAAGACAGAAAAGCCAAGGAGGTTCTCCATTCTGATTGATGTCTAAGTATCTCCACAGAAAAAACTCAATGTTATGTCTACTTTGGATGTAGTACCACACAACTATTAAATAAGGAAAATAAGACTACTAATTGATTCGTCATTTACTGAACACACAGACTACTACATTTTTTCTCTTACTAGTAAAATATATTTTACATACTTTTTGCCTGTAGGAAGGTTTACAATAGCAGTTTCCTTTGGTGCCTTGAATTCCATGATATGGTCCTGATATGTTCTTGAGAAATTTGATACTGTTTCATTTGGTAACTACTTAAATGAAACACTTGAAATATTATAATCCTTTGGACACCAGACTACTGAATTGAAGTTAATGGGTAGGACTATAGCCATAAGACGCTGGTGCCCTGGTTTCTTTCCAAAACCTATACCCCTCATTTTCACATTTTTGTCTCTAGGGAAAACAATAACAACAACAGCATTAAAAATGTATTTCTCTTTTTGCTACCATTATCCAGGTGTTTTTTTTTCTTTTCTTCTTGTTCTTTTTTAATTGTTAAAATGTTATACAGAGGGGTTATAGTTACATGGGTAGGGCAATGAGCACATTTCATAGCGAGCGAGTGTTGTTACTTCCTGCTTTATTTTCCCCCACCATCGCTTCCTGCCCGCCTCCCCAACTTGTCCCCTCCCCCACCCTGACCCCAACATTGTAACATTCATTTTCAATATAGTGTCCTGTACATGTCGTTGTCACAATGGGTCAGCCTGCATCTCCATTTAAGCGTTCTGGAATATCCCTTCCCCTCCCCAAATTATATAAAAATGTATATAGAAGGTGCAGAATACCGGCATCGAATCCAGTGAAAACAGGGGTTATACCATGTGGGAAGAACATGCAATAGAAACAAAAGAATCACATACTGCATTGTAAGTACATTAATAACACTAGCAAGGAAGGAAAAAAACAAACAAACAAAAAAACTCTAGTGTTCCTGTCTTGGGGTATATTTTGCTTAACATTATCTCATGTGATCGTATGTACATAGCCTTTGACCTTCTCTGCTTGTCCTAGACATGTACTACTCACTGCAAACAAAGGAAACCATGGGACCTATTTTTCTTTGGGCCTGGCTTACTTCATTTAATATATTTTTTTCCAAGTCTTTCCATTTCCTAATGAAAGAGTCAATGTCATTCTTTCTGATGGAGGCATAGAATTCCATATATATATATATGTATATATATATATATAGTATATGTGTATATATATGTATATGTATATATATATATGTATATGTGTATACATATGTATATATATGTATATG
>NW_012273332.1:0-1880 GCF_000151885.1 Dipodomys ordii
AAAGAAAAAAGCCGGAAGTGGCGCTGTGGCTTAAGTGGTAGGGCACTAGCCTTGAGCTGAAGAGCTGAGGGACAGTGCTCAGGCCCAGAGTTCAGGCCCCACAACCGGACCAAAAAAAAAAAAAGACATGTAAGTCGCCAACACTGGAATTTTAACCATAGGAAGGACAGAAATAATGTTAATGTTCTTAAAATGTGCTATGCTGAATGACCATGTGGTATGTGTAACAACACAATTACAATTTCTATGGAGTAGGACATGTTATTGCTATAGAAATCTATGTAATATGAGCATCTAACTTTAAGATAAGGGCTTAGAGTATAGCTCAGTAGTAAAGCACTTGCCTAACATGTGCAAGGTATAAAGTTCCATTCTCAGCACCAAACAAAACCACACAAAAACAAACAAAAAGTATACATAGGCATAAAAATTCACGATAATCACTCTAGACTTTCTCAAATAGCAAGTTGTAGGACCTTTTTAATGTATCTCATAAAGGCTTCCATATAATGAGACATCAGTCAGAATCTGAATATCCACATTTGACTTCAGTATTAAATCTAACTCAGGTGACTCAGTATGATGGCAAAAGGGACTCAGTCTGAGATGCAAAATATGCCACAAATTTGACAAAGAATAAGAAAACTAGAATGATACAAAGTAAGAGAAAAATCTAGTTATTTTATCTATTTTCATTATAATAAAAGATACAAAATAAAGTGTGGCTTGACTTTTCTTTAGATGCTCCTAGTAGGAAAGATTTGAACAAGTTCAAAGTAATGTTTAAGGGTTATCCTATATACCAAGTCAAAAGAGTCAGAGAGGTACATACCAGCTGCCTTCTTCTTGTCCATGCCCTTCCCCACACAGTTCAACGCTGCTGTTACCACAGTGGGCTCTGAGAAACCCAGCACTCTCTTCACTGTCTTTTCTATCCATGGTTTCAGCTCATCCAGCTCCCTCTTAGACAGTGCCATTTTTCAGGAAAAGGCAAACAGTAACTCAAATGGGACTCAACACACCTTAAAAGAAACTAGGAAAGAGTTAAGTTAGAAAACAGAAAACAAAAAACCAAAAACAAAACAACTAAGGGGATCTAGGGCCATAGTTAATATATCAGGAATTCAAGAATACCTTCCCAACTCTATTGTTAATGTCAATCCTAAGGCAACTTTTTCTACTTAATTTGAAGAAAAATACTTTCCCTAAGAACTGCTTCAAAGAAGAGGAAAACAAGTCCTATTTATTTATTTTTTAAGACAGGGTCTCACTATGTAACCCAGGATGTACTCCAACTCTTTTTTTCTTTTTTGGTCAGTCATGGGGCTTGAACTCTGAGCCTGGGCACTGTCCCTCAGCTCTTCAGCTCAAGGCTAGAACTCTAGCACTTGAACCACAGCACTACTTCCAGTTTCCTGGTGGTTTTAGTGGAGATAGAGTTTCACGGCCTTTCCTGCCCAGGCTGGCTTTGAAGTGGGATTCTCAGATCTCAGCCTCCTGAGTAGCTAGGTTACAGGTGTGAGCCACCAGCGCTCAACTTGTATGCCAACTCTTGTCCCTCCTGCCTATGCTCTGATTTTTTTTTTCTATGCTCTGATTTTTATAGTTAGTTACAGATATTCACCAACATGCCCAGCTTCATTTGACCTCACTCCCCACCCCTGGGGCTTGAACTCAGGGTCTGGAAACTGCCTCTGAGATTCTTTTGCTCAAGGCTAGCACTCTACCACTTGAGCAACAGAGCCACTTCTGGCTTTTTCTCTTTTTTTGGGTCCGGTTGTGAGGCCTGAACTCTGGGCCTGGGCGCTGTCCCTCAGCTCTTCAGCTCAAGGCTAGCGCTCTACCACTTGAGCCCCAGCGCCACTTCCGGCTTTTTTCTT